>NC_092151.1:25743960-25921460 GCF_045791955.1 Oncorhynchus clarkii lewisi | reverse complement strand
CATGAAGGTGAAGATCTCCCACATCAAGAGTGAGATCCAGAGAGAGAAGGTATGTCACAGAGGGTGTACACACACACACAGACTCACACGCACGCATGCATGCATACGCACACACACATACCATAGTATGTAAATGTAGTTGACAGGTCTTTTGACACATGTATTTTCTTCTGTCTAGCGAGCCAACAAAGGGTCGAAGGTGATTGACAGGTTGAGGAAGAAGCTGTCGGAGCAGGAGTCTCTTCTGCTGCTCACCTCCCCCAGTATGGCCCTCAGAGTACACAACAGGAACGGCAAGGTGAAACCCTGTCTTCCTCTTCATCACCCTCATCATCATCAACAACAAGCTATCATCACAATCCCTATCACCCTCTACATCATTACAATCGCCATCATCATCTTTGATAGGCTGTATATGATTGTATTGTATCTAAGTGTGTGCCGTGTTTCAGGGTTACATGTTTCTGATGTCATCAGACTACGAGCGCGCTGAGTGGAAGGAGACGATCCAGGAACAGCAGAAGAAATGTAGGTGGCCCTCAGTATTCTACTGTGACTAAATCTCTTCAGTATCACCCTGTAAGCAATGAGTGTTTGAGCAAGGAGCAGTCATTGGCTCAGGTTAGATGATAGAAGATGCCCAATAATCTGACCTGTAGTCCATTGTGTAAATTGAACCAACCAATTGAAACCACTAATATTTGCTCACATGCAGCGTTAACATACACACTGTACTGCGACATACTGTGTGGGTGACTCTGACCCCTGAACTCTGACCCTGTGTTTGTATGGTCCCTCTCCCAGGCTTCAAGAGCTTCTCCCTGACCTCCATGGAGCTACAGATGTTGACCAACTCATGTGTGAAGCTGCAGACTGTCCACCACATCCCACTCACCATCAACAAAGAAGGCCAAGGTACCAGATGTTATTCAATGTTCTGCTCAGACTTCTGGCCCAGAGTTGTTCTGTCAGATGTATCAACTATGTGCTCTGAAGTGGAGAAAGACCGTATCCAAAGACAAACAGGAACAAAATGAAGTTATGGTTGTCAGCACAGTTTGCAGTTTGTACATGTTTGTAGTTCTTGGTCTCTTTTTTATCTTAGTCTGTAATTATATTTATTAAGGATCCCCACTACTCTTCCTATACAGTGTAAAACACGTGTCACAACACATTTAGTGTGTTCCCTCAGGCCACTACTCTACTATCACATATTTACAATACAGTATCCATGTGTACGTGTGTGTAGAGTGTTTGTCTTAGCATGTGTACATGCCTGTGTGTGTGTCTCTTCACAGTCCCCACTGTTCCATAAGGTGTATAGATTTTTTATATATTTTTTTTTACTCCTTTTTCTCCCCAATTTCATGGTATCCAATTGGTAGTTAGTCTTGTCTCATCGCTGAAACTCCCGTACGGACTCAGGAGAGGCGAAGATCGAGAGCCGTGCGTCCTCCGAAACACGACCCAACCAAGCCGCACTGCTTCTTGACACAATGCCCGCTTAACCCTGAATCCAGCCGCACCAATGTCTCGGAGGAAACACCGTACACCTGGCGACCGTGTCAGAGTCCATTGCGCCCGGCCCGCCACAGTAGTCGCTAGAGCGCGATGGGACAAGAACATCCCGTCCGGCTAAACCCTCCCCAAACTCGGACGTCACTGGGGCAATGGTGCGCCGCCCCATGGGTCTCCCGGTCGCGGCCGGCTGCGACAGCCGGGACTCAAACCAGGATCTCTAGTGGCACAGCTAACACTGCGATGCAGTGCCTTAGACCACTGCGCCACTCGGGACGCCAAAGGTGTATTTCTATCGGTTTTATTAATCTGATTCTACTGCTTAGATCAGTTACCTGATGTAGAATAGAGTTACTGTGCGCCTCCCATAATCTTTTTTGGACTTGGGGATTGTGAAGGGACCTTTGGTGGCATGTCTTGTGGGGTATTTATGGGTGTCCGAGTTGTTTGCTCTTAGTTAATCTCTCTTCCAATTTGAGCCATGAGAGATTTACATGCATATTATATTATTAATGTTAGCTCTCGGTGTACATTTAAGGGCCAGCCGTGCTGCCCTGTTCTGAGCCAATTGTAATTTTCCAAAGTTCCTCTTTGTGGCACCTGACCACACAACTAAACAGTAGTCCAGGTGTGAGAAAACTAGAGCTTTTAGGACCTGCCTTCTTGATAATGCTATTAAGAAGGTAGAGCAGAACTTTATTATGGACAGACTTCTCTCCATTTTAGCTACTGTTGTATCAATATGTTTTGACCATGACAGTTTACAATCCAGGGTTACTCCAAGCAGTTTAGTCACCTCAACTTGCTCAATTTCTACATCATTTTTTACAATATTTAGTTGAGGTTTATGGTTTAGTGAATATTTTGTCCAAAATACAATGTTTTTAGTTTTGGAAATATTTAGGACTAACTTATTCCTTGCCACCCATTCTGAAACTAACTGCAGACTGATGTCTAACAAAACAGCTCCCACAATCTTTTTATCATCAATTTCTCTCAGCTAATCATCAGTAATTTGTGTAAGTGCTGTGCTTGTTGAATGACCTTCCCTATAAGCGTGCTGAACGACTTTTGTCAATTTGTTCACTGTAAAATAGCATTGTATCTGGTTAAACACCATTTTTTCCAGAAGATTACTAAGGGTTGGTACCAGGCTGATGGCTATTTGAGCCAGTAAAGGGGGCTTTACTATTCTTGGGTAGTAGAATGACTTTAGCTTCCCTCCAGGCCTGAGGGAACACACTTTTAGATTGAAATTATGGCGAACTGGAGTGGCAATATCATCCACTATTATCCTCAGTAATTTTCCAACCATGTTGTCAGACCCCGGTGGCTTGTCATTGTTGAATGACAACAATAATTTTTTCACTTCTTCCACACTCACTTTACAGAATTCAAAATGACAATGCTTGTCTTTCATAATTTGGTCAGATATACTTGTGTACTATGTGTAGTGTCAGTGTTTGTTGCTGGCATGCCATGCCTAAGTTTGCTAATCTTGCCAATGAAAAAAACATTAAAGTAGTTGGCAATATCAGTGGGTTTTGTGATGAATGAGCCATCTGATTTAATGATAGACCTTAGTTTGCCTTTTGGCCCAAAATGTAATCGAAGGTGCTCCAAAGCATTTTGCTATCGTTCTTTATGTCATTTATCTTTGTTTCATGGTGTAGTTTAGTTTCTAGAGTGAAGAAAATAGAGTTATTTTGGGATCTTTATAGTTTCATTCAGCATTCCAATGTTAACATGGATCTACAGGTAATTGCCACTGCCAAAATAATGGGAACGCCAACATAAAGTGTCTTAATAGGGTGTTGAGACACCAGGACAGCTTCAATGTCACTTGGCATTCTACAAGTGTCTGGAACTTTATTGGAAGGATGAAATACTATTCTTCCATGAGAAATTCCAGAATTTGGTGTTTTCTTGATGGTGATGAAAAACGCCGTTTCCGGCGCTGCTCCAGAATCTCCCATATGTTGTCACGCCCTGACCTTAGTTATCTTTGTTTTCTTTATTATTTTGGTTAGGTCAGGGTGTGTCGAGGGTGATATGTGTTTTTACCCTGTCTAGGGTTTTTGTATGTTTATGGGATTTTCCAGTCTAGGGGTTTTTATGTTTATGGTTGCCTAGATTGGTTCTCAATCAGAGGCAGCAGTTTATCGTTGTCTCTGATTGGGGACCATATTTAGGTAGCCATATGCCTTGGATAGTTTGTGGGTTATTGTCTATGTATAGTTTCCTGTGTCAGCACTTGATGTTTATAGCGGCACATTTGTTTTGTATAGTTTGTTGTGTTCTTCGTTCAGTAAAAGAAGAATGTATTCTAATCACACTGCGCTTTGGTCTCCTCTATACGACGAACGTGACATTTGTGTTCAGATCTGTTGACTGAGACACACACACACCATTTAAACCCCCTATACCCCTTTGAGACCCTTTTGAGATCTCTTCTTCTAGCCATGGATGTCAAAATAATGGGCAACTGGGCATTTTATACATGACCCCTGAGCATGATGCCATGTTAATTGCTGAATTAACTCAGCACCTGCTTTCAGTATACTTTGTATCCCTCATTTACTCAAGTGTTTCCTTTATGTTGACAGTTTACCTGTATCTTCCATTCCTCTCTAAGCCTTCATCTCTCTTCCTTGTGTTTTTCCAGAGGATGAATCCCCTGGCCTCCATGGATTCCTGAATGTAATCGTCCACTCTGCCTCGGGCCTCAAACAGAGCTTGAGTGAGTGACCCTCCACCGAGAAGTGCCTCTACACTGTACATACTTTACAGGAGTAATAACACAGGCATTATGCTGCGCCCCAAATGGCACGCTATTCCCTTTATAGTGCACTACTCTGGTCAAAGTAGTACACTATATAGGGAATAGGGTGTAATTTGAGACACCCTTACGCTAAGCTTACAGGGGCCACAGCTGTTCTGTAAAACTGTTCTGGTGAATGTCATATAATTTGTTAGAGGTCATTTCAACATATATTTCATGTGATTTTGTAATAACATTGTTATACAATTGTTCTCATCAACAGTAGTATGTTTTACGTTTATGACAGTTCATTTAAAGAGGGTATCATATTGAGATCACATAGAGAAGTTTTCCTGACCAAAATGGCAGATTGTTTTGTTGCTAGGATGCCAATGTCCATTCTACTGTTTTATTTAATTTTGTGTTGTATTGTCATAGAGACCACTACTAGTCGTAGTCTTTTGGGTGAATCTACAGTTGAAGTCGGATGTTTACATACACTTAGGTTGGAGTCATTGAAACTAGCTTTTCAACAACTCCACAAATGCCTTGTTAACAAACTATAGTTTTGGCAAGTCGGTTAGGACATCTACTTTGTGCATGACACAAGTAATTTTTCCAACAATTGTTTAGGCAGATTATGTAATTTATAAGTCACTGTATCACAATTCCAGTGGGTCACATACACTAAGTTGACTGTGCCTTTAAACAGCTGTGCCTTTAAATGATGTCATGGCATTAGAAGCTTGTGATAGGCTAATTGACACCATTTGAGTCAATTGGAGTTGTACCTGTGGATGTATTTCAAGACCTACCTTCAAACTCAGTGCCTCTTTACTTGACATGATGGGAAAATCAAAAGAAATCAGCCAAGATCTCAGAAACAAAATTGTAGACCTCCACAAGTCTGGTTCATCCTTGGGAGCAATTTACAAAAGCCTGAAGGTACCAAGTTCATCTGTACAAACAATAGTATGCAAGTATAAACACCATGGGACCACGCAGCCGTCATAACGCTCAGGAAGGAGACCCGTTCTGTCTCCTAGAGATGAACGTACTTTGGTGCGAAAAGTGCAAATCAATCCCAGAACAACAGCAACGGACCTTGTGAAGATGCTGGAGGAAACCAGTACAAAAGTATCTATATCCACAGTAAAACGAGTCCTATATCGACATAACCTGAAAGCAAGGAAGAAGCCACTGCTCCAAAACCGCCATAAAAAAGCCAGACTACGGTTTGCAACTGCACATGGGGACAACTGTTTGGCCATAATGACCATCGTTATGTTTGGAGGAAAAAGGGGGAGGCTTGCAAGCCGAAGAACACCATCCCAACCGTGAAGCATGGGGGTGGCAGCAGCATGTTATGGGGGTGCTTTGCTGCAGGAGGGACTAGTGCACTTCACAAAATAGATGGCATCTTGAGGCAGGAAAATTATGTGGATATATTGAAGCAACATCTCAAGACATCAGTCAAGTTAAAGCTTGGTTGCAAATGGGTCTTCCAAATGGACAATGACCCCAAGCATACTTCCAAAGTTGTGGCAAAATGGCTTAAGGACAACAAAGTCAAGGTATTGGAGTGACCATCACAAAGCCCTGACCTCAATCCTATAGAACATTTGTGAGCAGAACTGAAAAAGCGTGTGTGAGCAAGGAGGCCTACAAACCTGACTCCGTTCCACCAGCTCTGTCAGGAGGAATGGGCCTAAATTCACCCAACTTATTGTGGGAAGCTTGTGGAAGGCTACCCGAAACGTTTGACCCAAGTTAAACAATTTAAAGGCCATGCTACCAAATGCTAATTGAGAGTATGTACACTTCTGACCCACTGGGAATGTGATAAAATAAATAAAAGCTTAAATAATTCTCTCTTCTATTATTCTGACATTTCACATTCTTAAAATAAAGTGGTGATCCTAACTGACCTAAGACAGGGAATTTTTACTGGTTATAAATATCAGGAAAAAACTGAGTTTAAATATATTTGGCTCAGGTGCATGTAAACTTCAAAACTGTAACTGTGACTGCATCTCCTCTACTCCTCTCAGATCTGTACTGCACGTTAGAGGTGGACTCCTTTGGCTACTTTGCGAACAAAGCCAAGACGCGGGTGTATCGCTATACCACAGAGCCCAAATGGAACGAGGTAAGAACTTGTACTGGTATTACCAGACATATGCAGGGTACAGTATCTGCATTTTCTGGGTACTACCAAGACCAAGACATCTGGTGTTGTGATGTAGTAGTGTCTTAATGAGAAAGCCGTATGGCCTCTTCAGTAAGGAGATAACGGCAGAGAGCACATAAACACACCCACACAACGTCGTCACGTATTACGGTGCTGGATGTCAGAGCCAAACACAAAGTGCTTGTGCGTCATGAGAGCTATGAGAGCGCACACAACAGTTTTAAAACACAATTGGTGAATTTGTTTATCTGCAGCAGGAATTTTCCATCAGGCCCAAGGAACTGCTGCTGCTTCTGCTAAATTACATTGCTCAGCAAAGTGGAAATAGTGTTAGCTAATGAGGAGCTTCTGATGATGACTCATGTCTGTGGAAATGTTCATGGAATGTGTTGTGGCCCCTAACCGTGTGGGAAACATATGCAGTGTTTTCTCTGTCAGCTGTGCTGTCTGCTGTTGACAATACGTTCACATTTACAGCACTTAACTGATTACGTGTACACTCTTAGAAAAAAGGTGCTATCTAGAACCTAAAAGGGTTCTTCGGCTGTCCCCATAGGTAGAACCCTATTGGGTTCCATAGAACCAAAAAGGAGTCTACATGGAACCAAAAAGTGTTCTCCTATGGGGACAACCGAAGAGTTTTCTAAGAGTGTACAGAATCTAATGCTTTACATTGGTCCTTCGAGAAATTACTGTAAAGCTACTTTAGGCAGTCTGTGGTTTCTGTGGCATTTTCTCTCGTAACGTGTCTGTTTTTTTCTCTTTCTCTCTCTCTCATTCTCTCTGTCTCTCTCTTTCTGTTTCTCTTTCTCTTTCTCTCTCTGTCTCTCTCTTTCTGTTTCTCTCTCTCTCTCTCTCTCTCTCTCTCTCTCTCTCTCTCTCTCTCTCTCTCTCTCTGTGTGTGTCTCTGTCTCTCTCTCTCTCTCTCTCTCTCTCTCTCTCTCTCTGTGTGTGTCTCTGTCTCTGCTCCAGGAGTTTGAGATAGACCTGGAGGGCTCTCAGACCCTGAGGCTGCTATGTTATGAGAAGAGCTACAACAAGACCAAG
This sequence comes from Oncorhynchus clarkii lewisi, assembly GCF_045791955.1. NCBI lineage: Eukaryota > Metazoa > Chordata > Actinopteri > Salmoniformes > Salmonidae > Oncorhynchus > Oncorhynchus clarkii. The sequence goes on along the minus strand of NC_092151.1, from coordinate 25,913,943 downwards.
CAGAACAAAGAGGATGGAGACAGCACCGACCGCATCATCGGCAAAGGACAGATCCCGGTACGTCATCACCTTCACGCTGTTATGTCACCATAGTAACAGCCTGATGACGTTATGGTTATGACAGTGTGATGAGATTGTGGTCTGAATGTCCTAGATGTGGACTAAACACTGCTGAGTGCTCAGCTGATTTAATTAATGAATTAGCTAATTATGTGAGTAGTAGGATAGACTGTCTACAGTGATTAGATGTGTAAATTGCAGACTTAGAACCTGCAAAAAGGCATCCAATAGGTCAATAGCCCTGACTAGCTCTAGTCATAACCCAACTGAGCTTCAGAACCAGATAGTTGAGCCAATAACCCGTGAAAAGCTGTAGAGAGACCGAGGACAACACATGGATTGGGTCATGATCAGGAGCTATGAGTTGAGTCAACTGCTCTTCTTTGCTTTTATTTATGTTTTTTTGCTTTGAGAATGTATGTTAGAGGGTACAGTATCAGCCCATCTTGACTGTGGTTGAATCAGGGTCCATAATTAATGTGTTCTTCCTGTAAATATTATGTGCCTATGAGTCTGTCCCAAGGGTAACCAGATCTGGTGTGTGTGTGCGTTCACGTCTCTTTTTGCATGTGGGTAGTGAGGGATGGAATGCTGGATAGGGCCTGGTAGGATTTTTGTACATAGACCTTCATGTTTCAAGGAAAGGCAGGCGAATAAAGACATTGGTTAGTGTATCTGTCACGGTTGTCGTCAGAAGAGGACCAAAGCGCAGCGTGGTGTGAATGCATCATTTTAATGGATGACGAAAACACAAAGTAAACTGAACAAAACAACAACCGTGACGCTAATAAACAATAGTGCTGACACAAACACTACACATAGACAATCACCCACAACCCACAATGACAAAACAGGCTACCTAAATATGGTTCCCAATCAGAGACAACGACTAACACCTGCCTCTGATTGAGAACCATATCAGGCCAAACACAGAAACAGACAAACTAGACATCCAACATAGAATGCCCACTCAGATCACACCCTGACCAAACAAAACATATAAACATACAAAGCAAACTATGGTCAGGGCGTGACATTATCAGAGCCATGGAGCCTCTGCTTTGATCTGGTCCACGTCCTGGGGGGGTGTACTGTTCCCTATCCCCCCCATTTGGACAGGTGTGTGTGTGTGTGTGTGTGTGTGTGTGTGTGTGTGTGTGTGTGTGTGTGTGTGTGTGTGTAAACCTTTCAGTATTCAGTGATGTCCAATAACAGACACAGTTACCTGGCCAGGGGCAGTCTTGTAGGGTGTAGTTGCCCCCAAAAACGAGTTAAGTTTTGCAATTTCACAAGGTGTTAATGTTGGGGAAGATGTAGCTGATCCTGGATCTGTATCTAGGGGGAAACTATACCCTAGAGAAGTGGCTGGAGACAGATAGTGAGTTCTTCTCTGGTTTGTCAAAATCAATCAAACCAAATTATATTTGTCACGTGCACCGAATACAACAAGATGAAGACTTGAAATACTTACTGCTTAGATGTGGATATAGATCCCCTCTAGTGGTTACCATGGTAACTGTGATAATTGCCATGCCAACTGTGATGGTGGTTCAAAAATGTGTAATCAAACTGTGTGAATGCTCATCAACACAAAATCATCCCCTACCCCAGTCTGTACATACTGTACCATGTGTTTGCTTATGGATCACTGTGTTCTCTCATCCTCTGATGTATGTGCTATGTTGCTCAGTAGTCTTCTAATACATAGCTTCATAATGATGGAGAGAGACCAAGTCCCCCGGCGGTTCACACACAAACACACACAGCAGCAGGCCATGTTGCCAAAGCTGAGCAGCTTTGTATGAAAGCCCCAGCTGATGATTCAGATGAACTTTTCATCCAAACACACATACAGAGGGTGGGAATTTGGCACACTGGGCTAGGCTCGCTAGGCAGGGTGTAGTTGGGGGAGGAGGGACACCCAGTGAAGAGAGGGGTTGGTAGGGTTATACTCAAGGCTTGGCTTTAGGCCACTGGGGGGATGGTATATTTTACAGCCTACACCGAAACTAACTTAAGCATAGGGATTAGCTGTAACTAATAGAGAAGAGAGGAGGAGAGAGGGAAGAAAAGGAGGAGGGGGGATAATGCAGAAGAGAGGGGAGGAGACCGAGAGAGGTGCATTCACAAGCGGTCGTCCTGTAGTGCAATCCACACCTGTGTGTATGAGGACGTACTTTAGCTTGTGATCCTCACACACTCCTCAGAGTGAGCGTGGCAGGTGTATGTTGGGTGAAACAGCTTTCCTGGACCACTGGAGATCATTATCAACTGGGCCCTTTAGGCTACACACAGAGACAGGATACACACCTACTGAGCCTACAGCTCTACTGACGGAGGAAATGAAAGAAAGAAAGAAAGAAAGAAAGAGGAACAAAAGAGAGAAAGAGGAGAAAAGAATGAGAGGGGCAGTATGGGCCTGATAGGAGCATCTACCACCAACTCCCTCATACCACAGAACATGTACAGACAGAAGCCAAATGGGTAAAGAATATCTTACTAGTTTGGAGACTTTGTCAGTCTCTCTGCACAGAGAGCCATGACAGGTGAAGTAGTTGAGGAGATGGGATGCAAGGCAAGGCCTGCACTCTGTTGGCCAGACACAGTGTGGAGGGCACTATGGAGAGGGCGAGGGGACAGGAGGTCTCCAGCCTGGGGAGACCTACTGGGGGGGTGGGGGGGGGGGGGGGGGGTCGAAGCCATGGAGGTGTGTACGCAGTGCCCTGCTGAGACGCATGGTAACCCCACTCACTGATAGGACAACTGATGTTCAATAGTTTGACAGAAACAAATAATATATACGGGGAGGGGAATTTGGCAACTGTGTGTGTGCTTGTGCATGTGTGTGCATTGATGATGCATTATAAGGTAGCCTAATGTTGGTGTTTTCTTGTCTGTATGTGTGTTTGAGTCTGTTAGTGTCTCTGTGTATTGGTGTACTAACCAACCATCTGGTTTTGCTCCCTCCAGCTTGATCCCCAGACGCTCCTAGGCAAAGACTGGCAGAGAACGGTCATCCCCATGACCGGGGTGAGTGTGTGTGTGAGTGTGTCGGCACCGTTAAAAGGAGGAGTCTGTGTTTGTGCCATGCCATGTGATCCTATAAATGTTGGTTGTTACTTATCCTTAACTAATCTGCTTCTTATCTTTACTAACTAACCATCTGTTGTCATTGTAAACTGGTTTAAACTGTCATTTCACCCTTTCTCTTATTGCTCCAGATGGAGGTAAAGCTTTCTATGAAGTTTACCAGCCGAGAGTTTAGTCTGAAGAGGATGCCGTCACGGAAACCCATGGGCGTGTTCGGAATCAAGATTTCCACAGTGACCAAGTGAGTTCAATATTCCCCTCATATAAATATATCCTGAACACACTCTCTGACCAGCAACAGTTGAAGTCGGAAGTTTACATACACTTAGGTTGGAGTCATTAAAACTAGTTTTTAAACCACTCCACAAATATCTTGTTAACAAACTATAGTTTTGGCAAGTCGGTTAGGACATCTACTTTGTGTATGACACAAGTAATTTTTCCAACAATTGTTTACAGACAGATTATTTCACTTATAATTCACTGTATCACAATTCTAGTGGGTCAGAAGTTTACAAACACTAAGTTGACTATGCCTTTAAACAGCTTGGAAAATTCCAGAAAACGATGTTATGGCTTTAGAAGCTTCTGATTGGCTAATTGACATCATTTGAGTCAATTGTTGGTGTACCCGTGGATGTATTTCAAGGTCTACCTTCAAACTCAGTGCCTCTTTGCTTGACATCATGGGGAAAATCAAAAGAAATCAGCCAAAACCTCAGAAACAAAATTGTAGACCTCCACAAGTCTGGTTCATCCTTGGGAGCAATTTCCAAATGCCTGAAGGTACCACGTTCATCTGTACAAACAATAGTACGCAAGTATAAACACCATGGGACCACGCAGCCGTCATACCGCTTAGGAAGGAGACGCGTTCTGTCTCCTAGAGATGAATGTACTTTGGTGCGAAAAGTGCAAATCAATCCCAGAACAACAGCAACGGACCTTGTGAAGATGCTGGAGGAAACCAGTACAAAAGTTTCTATATCCACAGTAAAACTAGTCCTACAACGACATAACCTGAAAGGCCGCTCAGCACGGAAGAAGCCACTGCTCCAAAACCGCCATAAAAAAGCCAGACTACCGTTTGCAACTGCACATGGGGACAAAGATTGTACTTTTTGGAGAAATGTCCTCTGGTCTGATAAAAAAAAAATAGAACTGTTTGGCCATAATGACCATCGTTATGTTTGGAGGAAAAAGGGGGATGCTTGCAAGCCGAAGAACACAATGCCAACCGTGAAGCATGGGGGTGGCAGCAGCATGTTGTGGGGGTGCTTTGCTGCAGGAGGGACTGGTGCACTTCACAAAATAGATGGCGTCATGAGGCAGGAAAATTATGTGGATATATTGAAGCAACATCTGAAGACATCAGTCAGGAAGTTAAAGCTTGGTCGCAAATGGGTCTTCCAAATGGACAATGACCCCAAGCAAACTTCCAAAGTTGTGGCAAAATGGCTTAAGGACAAGAAAGTCAAGGTATTGGAGTGACCATCACAAAGCCCTGACCTCAATCCTATAGAACATTTGTGAGCAGAACTGAAAAAGCGTGTGTGAGCAAGGAGGCCTACAAACCTGACTCCGTTACACCAGCTCTGTCAGGAGGAATGGGCCTAAATTCACCCAACTTATTGTGGGAAGCTTGTGGAAGGCTACCCGAAAAGTTTGACCCAAGTTAAACAATTTAAAGGCCATGCTACCAAATGCTAATTGAGAATATGTAAACTTCAGACCCACTGGGAATGTGATGAAAGAAATAAAAGCTTAAATAAATAATTCTCTGTTCTATTATTCTGACATTTCACATTCTTAAAATAAAGTGGTGATCCTAACTAGCCTAAGTCAGAGAATTTTTACTACGATTAAATGTCAGGAATTGTGAAAAACTGAGTTTAAATGTATTTGGCTAAGGTGTATGTAAACTTCTGACTTCAACTGTATATGGTAACCATGCAGAAAGCCTGCTGTAACACAGCCAGAGAATCTCTCTGAGGAAAGGAGGAGGGAGGAGAGAAGGGAGGTAGAGGGACGGACAGGACCCCCTGTGGCGATTGTGAGCCTTTCAATCCAGATAATCCCAGCTACATTTCCATGTCACGACTCACTCACTCCCCCATGCACCAGCCCTGGTCAGGAACTGATCTGTTCCCCTTCTTCAGTCTGATAAGAGATCACAAAAAGTCTGGCAAAGCATCTTGCAAACCTCTGATTTTTTCCCAAATGGCACCCTACTCCCTATATAGTGCACCACTTTTGACCAGAGAGCTATGGGCCATGGTCAAAGGTAGTACACTATGTAAGGAGGAAGGTGCCATTTGGGACACTGTCTGAGAATAACCAAGCAACAAAGGAGAGATTTGCTTGGTTTTTACAGAAGGGGGGTTCCTTACTGGAAAATACACACAAGCTCTGAGGCCCTAGGCATACAATTAGTCTAGAATCATACCAGACACTAATACAGACCTGTACACTACACTTGCTTAGCATAAATGAGTGATGTACCTCCCAGGTTGACCTAGTTCATGTATACTGAATATACTGTGTAAGTCTTTGAATCTTGAGTGGTTGTACTTTAGTCCTAAATCAATATAAACAATGATGTTACTCTTCACGTGCCTTTTTGCCTTGTTTGCCCCTCCACCACTAGATCTCCCTTTTGCTGCAGTTAGATTGATACAGAGTGGTCTTTTATGGTCTTGTAAGTAGTATTGGTTGTGGCTACTACTTTACTCTACACAGACTCTGAGTGTTCCTATGGTGCACACTTTGGTGATGCATACTTTGGTAGTGTCTATCTATGGAGATACTGTCTTAATGGCCCTTGGCATGGGGCACCGAGCAGACACCTGGCAGGTGGTGTACCCATCCTCAGACAGTCCCTCAGTTGTCCCCTGGCCTCACCTGGCATGGCCTGGTAGCATGCTCCGCAGGACGGTTGGCAGCAGCGGCACGGTCACTATGGGCAGTAGGCTCTGGGTACAGTGGGCAGTGGGCACACAGACAGACAGAGGGGAGAGGGAGAGAGAGAGAGCAGTTGAGGTTAGGTTTGTTGCCAATGTTGGTGAGTGATGCTAATGAGGATTGCTAGTAACGAGAGGACTAATAAGGTTAAACAGCATGGCCAGTTAAGGCTGGAGAGACAGCATGTCACCAATAACACCAACAGAGAACAAACATCACTGCAGAGCTGCCGGCCAGTGCCAGCTCGACCTGCACGCTGTAGTCCGTGAACTCACAACAAAACACACAGCGGTAGTTGTGATAATAATAAACATGATAAAGTACGAAGTCAATGTGTGTTTATATTTTGCGTTCACATACGACAACAATGCAGTGACAGCCAGCAGTACACCTCATTGTCAGTGGGAATGTTTTTTGTTGTTTTAATAATTGCTCACATATTTTTGATACTATTACATTTAAAGATGCAATTAGTGTGCAACGGTGCATCCAACAGAAAAATATCCACATGGTATGCTATGTCTGTCTGTCTGTCTGTCTGTCTGTCTGTCTGTCTGTCTGTCTGTCTGTCTGTCTGTCCATTCATGTCTGTCTGTCTGTCCGTCCATTCATGTCTGTCTGTCTGTCTGTCTGTCTGTCTGTCTGTCTGTCTGTCTGTCTGTCTCTGTCTTTTCCATTCATGTCTGTCTGTCTGTCTGTCCATTCATGTCTGTCTGTCTGACTGTCTGTCTGTCTCTGTCTTTTCCATTCCTGTCTGTCTGTCTGTCTGTCTGTCTGTCTGTCTGTCTGTCTGTCTGTCTGTCTGTCTGTCCATTCATGTCTGTCTGTCTGTCCGTCCATTCATGTCTGTCTGTCTGTCTGTCTGTCTGTCTGTCTGTCTCTGTCTTTTCCATTCATGTCTGTCTGTCTGTCTGTCCATTCATGTCTGTCTGTCTGACTGTCTGTCTGTCTCTGTCTTTTCCATTCCTGTCTGTCTGTCTGTCTGTCTGTCTGTCTGTCTGTCTGTCTGTATGTCTGTCTGTCTGTCTATTTGTCTGACTGTCTGTCTGTCCATTCATGTCTGTCTGTCTGTCTATTTGTCTGACTGTCTATTTGTCTGACTGTCTATTCATGTCTGTCTGTCTGTTTCCCCATGCCAGACGGGAGCACTCCAAGGTGCCCTATATTGTCAGACAGTGTCTGGAGGAGATTGAGCGGAGGGGGATGGAGGAGGTGGGCATCTACCGAGTCTCAGGGGTGGCTACAGACATCCAGGTCCTGAAGGCTGCCTTCGACACCAGTGAGTACCAAGGCCTTGGAAGTGGGAAAAGGCTACAGTATAGCATATGGCATACTCTCTGTGGACTTTCTGTAGCTTGGTGGAACCAGCCTTGATACGTGAAGTGAAATACAGTAATGAATGCCGCAATCAGGCCGGTTCCATCAGGCTAGCCTCTCTGTGCACTCCCTTGCAAATTCAAGTCTATTGGACTGACTACTGTAGAGTCAATGTGCCTTACCCTGCTCTGTCCCTTAGGTCAACTTCTGATTATGGTGCTCCATTGTTGGGAATCATGGGTACATTTTCCATATGTCAAGTTTGGGTGCTTAACCCAGTTTATTTTCTTGTGTAGGCTTACTAATTCCTATGTTTGGGTGTGCTAGTGTTAGCATTTTGTGTATTTGTGTGCGTGTGTAGGGACGTTTGTGTGTGTGCACTCCTGTGTGGTGATTTCTCTGATTATGACATGTACAGCTTAGTTTGGGGGGCATGTTGCGTCCTCAGCCAATGTATTACTGCCAATGATCTGAGGTGCAGTGTGTTTTTGTGAATGGCAGAAATAACAGAGGCTGGCTACCACCCCATCCGCTGTTGCCATGGCTACACTTTCTACCTGTCTTTCTGAGCATTGCCATCTTTCCCACAGACAACAAAGACGTGTCTGTGATGATGAGTGAGATGGATGTGAACGCCATTGCCGGGACTCTGAAGCTGTACTTCAGAGAGCTGCCAGAACCCCTCTTCACTGACGACCTGTACCCCAACTTCGCAGGAGGCATTGGTCAGTCACAGACCTTTGACAGGGCCAACAGCCACTTATACAGTACCAGTCACAACCTACTCATTCCAGGGTTTTTCTTTATTTTTACTCTTTTCTACATTGTAGAATAATCTAAACTATGAAATAACACATGGAATCATGCAGTAACCAAAAAAGTGTTAAGTTCTTCAAAGTAGCCACCTTTTTTGCCTTGATGACAGCTTTGCACACTCTTGGCATTCTCTCAACCAGCTTCATGAGGAATGCTTTTCCAACAGTCTTGAAGGAGTTCCCACCTATGCTGAGCCCTTGTTGGCTGCTTTTCCTTCACTCTGCGGTGATTGTGGAGGCCAGATAATCTGATGCGGCACTCCATCACTCTCCTTGGTCAAATAGCCTAGAGGTGTGTTTTGGGTCATTTCCCAATTAAGCGCAAACCAGATGGGATGGTGTATCGCTACAGAATGCTGTGGTAGACATGCTGGTTAAGTGTGCCTTGAATTCCAAATAAATCACTGACAGTGTCACCAGCAAAGCACCCCCACACCATCACACCTCCTCTTCCATGCTTCACGTGCTAACCACACATGTGGAGATTAGAGGTCGACCGATTAATCGGCATGGGCGATTAATTAGGGCAGATTTCAAATTTTCATAACAATCGGTAATCTGCCTTTTTGGACGCCAATTATGGCCAATTACATTACAAGCCACGGAGAGACTGCGTGGCAGGTTGACCACCTGTTACGCGAGTGCAGCATCAAAAGGACCTTGTGGCTGCAAGGAGCCAAGGTAACTTGCTAGCTAGCATTAAACTTATCTCATAAAAAACAATAAATCTTTACATAATCACTAGTTAACTACACATGGTTGATGATATTACTAAGTTAACTAGCTTGTTCTGTGTTGCATATAATCATATATGTTAATTTATTATCAAATCACAGCCTACTTCCACTTCGCCAAACGGGTGATGATTTAACAAAAGCGCACTCGCGAAAAAAGCACAATCGTTGCAACAATGTACCTAACCATAAACATCAATGCCTTTCTTAAAATCAATACACAAGTATATATTTTTTAACCTGCATATGTAGTTAAAAGAAATTCATGTTAGCAGGCAATATTAACTAGGGAAATTGTGTCACCTCTCTTGCGTTCAGTGCAAGCAGAGTCAGGGTATATGCAACAGTTTGGGCCGCCTGGCTCGTTGCGAACTATTGAAAGGCCATTTATTCCTAACAAAGACCGTAATTAATTTGCCACAATTTTACATAATTATGACATAACATTGGAGGTTGTGCAATGTAACAGCAATATTTAGACTTAGGATTGCCACCCGTTAGATAAAATACCTAACGGTTCCATATTTCACTGAAAGAATAAACGTTTTGTTTTCGAAATTATAATTTCCGGATTTCACCATATTTATGACCAAAGGCTCGTATTTCTGTGTGTTTATTATATTATAATTAAGTATATGATTTGATATTTGATAGAGCAGTCTGACTGAGCGGTGGTAGGCAGCAGCAGGCTCGTAAGCGTTCATTCAAACAGCAGCTCTTAGCAATGCTTGATTCCCAGCACTGTTTATGACTTCAAGACTATCAACCTCCGAGATTAGGCTGGCAATACTAAAGTGCCTATAAGAACATCCAATAGTCAAAAGTATATGAAATACAAATAGTATAGAGAGAAATAGTCCTATAATAACTACAACCTAAAACTTCTTAACTGGGAATATTGAAGACTCATGTTATAAGGAACCACCAGCTTTCATATGTTCTCATGTTCTGAGCAAGGAACTTAAACGTTAGCTTTCTTACATGGCACATATTGCACTTTTACTTTCATCTCCAACACTGTGTTTTTGCCATATTTAAACCAAATTGAACATGTTTCATTATTTATTTGAGACTAAATTGATTTGATTTATGTATTATATTAAGTTAAAATAAAACTGTTCATTGTTCATTCAGTATTGTTGTAATTGCCATTTATTTACAAATATATATATATATAAATCATCTGATTAACCGGTATCTGCTTTTTTTTGTCCTTCAATAATCGGTATCGGCGTTGAAAAATCCTAATCGGTCGACCTCTAGTGGAGATTATCCTTTCACCTACTCTGCGTCTCACAAAGACGCGGAGGTTGGAACCAAAAATCTAAAATTTGGACTCAGACCAAAGGACAGATTTCCACCAGTCTAATGTCCATTGCTTGTGTTTCTTGGCCCAAGCAAGTCTCTTCTTCTTATTGGTGTCCTTTAGTACTAGTTTCTTTGCAGCAATTCAACCATGAAGGCCTGATTCACGCAGTCTCCTCTGAACAGTTGATGTTGAGATGTCTGTTACTTGAACTCTGAAGTATTTATTTGGGCTGCAATCTGAGGTACAGTTAACTCTATTGAACGTATCCTCTGCAGCTGAGGTAACTCTGGGTCTTCCTTTCCTGTGGTGGTCCTCATGAGAGCCAGTTTCATTATAGCAACTTGACATTTTTTTCAAAGTTCTTAAAATTTTCTGCATTGACTGATCTTCATGTCTTAAAGTAATGATGGACTGTCGTTTCTCTTTGCTTATTTGAGCTGTTCTTGCCATAATATGGACATAGTCTTTTACCAAATAGGCATATCTTATGTATACCGTCCCTACCTTGTCACAACACAACTGATTTGCTCAAACCCATTAAGAAGGAAAGATATTCTACAAATTAATTGAAATATATTCCTCATGAAGTTGGTTGAGAGAATGCCAAGAGTGTGCAAAGCTGTCAAGGCAAAGGGTGGCTACTTTGAAGAATCTCAAATATAACATTTGTTTAACTTTTTTTTGCTTACTACATGATTCAATATGAGTTATTTCATAGTTGTGATGTCAACTATTATACAATGTAAAATTTAGAAAATAGTACAAATAAAGAAATCCTTGAATGAGTACTTTTGACTGGTACTGTACCTACAGTGAGGGAGTTTTTTTTTTATTCCCTGCTGATTTTGTACGTTTGCCCACTGACAAAGAAATGATCACTCTATAATTTTAATGGTAGGTTTATTTGAACAGAATAACAAAAAAAAATCCAGATAAACGCATGTCAAAAATGTTATAAATTGATTTGCATTTTAATGAGGGAACTAAGTATTTGACCCTTCTGCAAAACATGACTTAGTACTTGGTGGCAAAACCTTTGTTGGCAATCACAGAGGTCAGACATTTCTTGTAATTGGCCACCAGCTTTGCACACGTCTCAGGAGGGATGTTGTCCCACTCCTCTTTGCAGATCTTCTCCAAGTCATTAAGGTTTAGAGGCTGACATTTGGCAACTCGGACCTTCAGCTCCCTCCACAGATTTTCTATGGGATTAAGGTCTGGAGACTGGCTAGGCCACTCCAGGACCTTAATGTGCTTCTGCTTGAGCAACAAATAAACCTACCATTAACATTATAGACGGATAATTTCTTTGTCAGTGGGCAAACATACAAAATCAGCAGGGGATCAAATACTTTTTTCCCTCACTGTATAATATTATCATGGTATAATTTAGCACTCAGTTTAATGTGTGAATGTCTGTCTCTCTGTCTGCAGCCCTGTCTGACAGCGTTGCCAAAGAGAGCTGCATGCTGAATCTACTGCTGTCACTGCCAGAACCCAACCTGGTCACATTCCTCTTCCTTCTGGATCACTTGAAGAGGTACACACAGACAGACACACAGTCATAGAGCTACCACAGTCATAGAGCTACCAAAGTCATAGAGCTACCACAGACATAGAGCTACCACAGTCATAGAGCTACCACAGACAAAGCGCTACCATAGACAAAGCGCTACCACAGTCATAGCGCTACCACAGACATAGAGCTACCACAGACATAGAGCTACCACAGTCATAGAGCTACCACAGACAAAGCACTACCATAGACAAAGCGCTACCACAGTCATAGCGCTACTACAGACATAGAGCTACCACAGACATAGAGCTACCACAGACATAGAGCTACCACAGACTTAGCGCTACCACAGACATAGACCTACCACAGACATAGAGCTACCACAGTCATAGCGCTACCAGAGACATAGAGCTATGTACAGACAAACACAGGCATTTAGATACAAGCAGATCCCAAACTCTTTCTTTGAATAAGTAATACAGTGATTATTAGGTCCTTTCACTTGGTGTATTATCATGAGCCACCATTCACCCTCTGTCTCTCCCTGCTCCCCAGGGTGGCTGACAAGGAGAGCATCAACAAGATGTCCCTCCACAACCTGGCCACGGTGTTTGGCCCCACCCTGCTGCGGCCTGCAGAGAAGGACAGCAAGATCCCCACCAACCCCACGCAGCCTATCAGCATGGGAGACAGCTGGTCCCTGGAGGTCATGTCACAGGTAGGCGATATAGTCTCTGTCCCTCACCCCATCCCTCTTCTTTGATATTGAGGTCCCTCTAACTGTCCGTCTGTCCCTCCAGGTCCAGGTGTTGCTGTACTTCCTCCAGCTGGAGACCATCCCCACGCCGGACAGTAAGCGTCAGAGCATCCTCTTCTCCACCGAAGTGTAGTGTTCCACAGGTTCCCATCATGATGACAATGGGAGAGAGAGGCTGTGATAGAGACGTCGACTCAAACTGAGTCTACAGTACAGTATGTCCATTTGGGAAGGCTACTGAGAGTGAGAATGGCCATTGCTGGACTGCAGCAGGAGATGCATTCTGCACTGATTCTGGACATAGCTTGCAGAGGGCGCCACCATCCCTCTGAGAACAAGAGGGTGGACGGACACCAATCCTCTGTTGTACCACACATATCTGATGATGATAACGCATTAATACATCACACCCAATAGCCAGTGTGACTCTTTGTGCCTCTCTGATGCATCATATCCTCCTCTTCTCGCTCTGTCTCTTCGCTCTCATGTCGAAGCTCCACAGCTTGTGTACGGTGTACGGAATGAATGCCACTATTGAACATGCCTGCTGCAACCATAAATGAAACACTTCAATTTGAGTCTGATCAGCATGTAGGGGAAAAGAGTGTCCAAGGTTTTTCTTTTTTTTGGTCGCTATTGGCTCCTGCTTTGTAGGCAGAAAAACAGGCAGGGCCTGCACAGCGTTTTGTTTAGCCTTTTCAAATGTTGAGTTATTTCTTAATCCACTGCTGAAGAGATTCCAACCGTATGTTTTACACATGATACATTAGGACCACAATGCTACGAGAGTTATGTTGAAAAGGAACATCTGGGTTCTCTGAAGACTTTTAAAGAGGAACATCCAGAGCTGCCAGGATCACCAGTCTATTTGTGTGTCCCAGGAATCCACCACTCACAACAACAACAAAGTGTTTACAAGGTAAACAAACCTTGGACAAAGGCAGAGACGGGGAGACTGCAATAAAGGCATTTGTGAAATAGGAACAGTTGACAGAAACAGATTATCTATCAGTTATAATAAGACTGCCTACAGTTTGGACCATAAAGCAATTCCCTCTGTTTGTGTTCTTTGTGTTTCAAGTAGTCCTCAGCTTAAATACCCAGGAAGCAATAGATTTTCTAACATAGGAGTTTGTCTGCGTTCATATCCTTAGTCCGGGGATGTCCTCATGGTAACATAGGAGATCTTGCCAAAATGATCTGTTGTTTGGAATAAAATTAAACTATTGTATTTACAGATGCAGTACAGTATGTACATAATGCTGTAATTGTTTTATTTGTTATGATTATAATTTATGAAGAAAAAATGGGGGGGGGGGGGCAGAAATCAATGTTTTTTTTTCTATGTGCTTGTTTTGATTTGATGAAGGTGGTATAGGTTACAGACTTGAGTCCTGGAGGTCTGAGGTGATGGGAGATCATATGCTGCCTATGTAACTAGGATGTAGCCTTGTTGTGGGAATAACTGCTGTTTTGTCCAGCCTAATGTTAGCCATGTATCCATCATTAAGGTAACACTCCATCTTTGAATGCCAATGTCACAACCCCTCTTCATCTGTTCGAGTGTTCCAGTCCCTAACCACCCACCCTGAAATCTTGATGTGTTACTGAAGTAGGATACAAAACAGTACATTTAGTTGTATACAGAACAACAATACCATGTTTCCTCTCTACAGCTGTGTCGGTGGAGACAGTTATTCTCATGAAAATGAAAATAATTCACCTGTTTCAAACAAGTTGCGCTAAATTGTGGATGCTTATCCAAAGTGGACCATTCTGTTGATGTTATGAAGGAATACTTGTTTATCCTCTTTTCAATGAAAGTGACCCATCTGTTCCTCACCCATATTTATGAGGGTGGCTGGACAGCTGTCATTAACTGTCCTCCACACCCTTCCTTAAGCTCTTCTCCCTCCAGGTCTGCCTGGAGGGAGGGCCATGGAAAAGAAAACGCTCTTAGAATATTTTGTTCAGAAGGAAAAAAGAGAAGATTTATATTAGAATGGTTTTAATTTCAGTATCTGCAGGCATGTAGTAGGCATGTTTGATTCAAGTTATTTTCATCTGTGTGTTGTCATAAACATATTGTTATATTGGGCAGCAGGATTTTAGTGACCAACAAGTGTTTTGGTTTTGATAAACCACGCTTAAAATACGTTAGGATATTTCATTCTGGCTGGATAATTGTTAACAAGTAATGTGTTTACTAACTCAGTCTGTACTACTGTCTGCACTACTGAGATTTCATGAAGAACTCCGACATTTTGAAGTTAGCAGAGACATTTCCGACAGTTTTGACTGTACAGTAGTCAGTAGCTAGTGTAAAATCTGGCATCTGAGTGTGTGGTTGTACATGCAACATTCGTGTGCATACATGCGTGAGTGAGTGAATGAAATAATGGGACGATTTGCTGTAAAAAAAAAAAAAGTAGAATTAAGACATAACGTTTCAAATCCGGACTTATCCATATGCTAACATATCAACTAAATCAGCTCCAGTTAATAGCCATAGTCATAACTTTAGTAACACATTTTGTCCTAATATATCCTCACATGTCCCATACACACAACTGTACAATGGAGGAAGCCATTGGTTATGAGAGAGAAAGGCAGTGCATTCACCATTCATTTAGATCTCTTTGATTTATATCATTAGTGCTCAATGTGACCCGCTCTGCTCCATTGTGCCTCTGCGTCACAGCTTTTATTCAGAACGTATGCCGTGGATTTCAATGTGTCAGTGGAATTGCTGTAAGGAGACTTACTGGGGTGCTGTAGTCTCCCTCGCCTTTTGAGAAAACAGACCTGTCCTTAAGGCACCTATTTTGAGACCAATACATGAACGTAGAGTTTGGTATCGCACTTCATGGCACTATTAGCCTGTGTGGGAGATCTTGTCTGAATATTATGATGCCAAGCTAAGCCCAATTCATGTTTGCAATCATAGGAGACAGACACACAGATGCTTAGTCAATAACCCTCACTCTGCCTTAGCTCTGTCAACATTAGCAAAATAACTCATTTTCAGCTTTTCTGTTCCAGTTCTGTGTAAAATGAAGTCTACTGTATTTACGGAGCTGAATACCCTCATCTGAAGGAACAATATATTAGTAGTAGCAAAGTGGTATCTATACTTGTAGAAGGAGGACACTTTCAAAATTCACTGTCATGTTATATGACTCATATGTAGATAATATCTCTCAAGGCTCTATGCTATGCTGTGTATCGTTCATTTGCAAGATGTACTTTGTTTTTTCAAACAACTGCCAAACAGTTTGTAACCATCTGCTGTCCTAACTGTAACTACTGTATGTATCAACATGTCACTAATCCAAAACATGATCTAATTTGGAGGGGCTTGCACTTTCAGTTCCTTTTGGTTTTACTCCAGACTGCCCACTGTGATGCTTTAGGACATTTTCTGTGGTTTGGAGAGAAAAAATTGCAAGGAAAGATGAAGGTTATTTGAGTTTATATAGGTTAGTCATCTCTCTAACCTTGTCTTATGGTTGTACAATATGTATTGTATGTATCATACTAGAGGCATTGGGTTCTTAGGTTTATTTATTGTGATGTTCATCAATACATTTAGGATTAATCATGTTAATAAAACAGTTGAGTAATTAGGTTTCAACTGAACGAGAACTTGGTTATTGATTGTCAGTGTGATTCTTCACAGGGCTAGTCACTTACCCTGCCTCTTTCATAACGAAGTCAAAAATGTCAACATAAGATTATTCTAAATATGTGTACTATGTTTTAAAGTCTAAAAATATGGAATATATTACTCTATGTACGACTTTAGCATTTCAGTACTGTATGATGAATGAATATTCATTCTTTCAGTCCTTGTAAGTTGACATGAGCCTGGCAATACTTTATTATAATTCACTCCCTTATTAAACGTATTTTAAATGACCTGAAACCATGTTTTGACATTTTGGGAATATGTGTGTTTTATTCCACATTTTCTAGTTAACTGTGTGAAGCTAAAATTATGGTACTTGCTGGTCATCCACAAAAAAATACATTTGACCTTTTTTCTGTTTTTCAATTTAGATGTATTTCATTCTGGTCAACATACATGTTATGTCATGAGTCTGTAAAAAGGGATACTGTAGTCTGAGGAAAATACATGTTTGGAAGGCATTTGCAGCCTCTGTACACAAAATGTTAAATAAAATCGGTATCTATGTAAAAAAAAATATGGCAATGCCTTATATCTTCAATTGAGCATATCTTGACCTGGACCCTACTAGATTTTACAGATCGCATACATATCACCACATCACAGATTCACTACATGTCATTGTTATCACATGTTTTCCTCGACATGTGCATCAGACAACACTTAGGACCCTCATCGTAATGGCCCCCACCATATAATTTGCTACATTCCAAAAAGGACGTGGAGAGGGATCTGTCAGCGACGTCCTACAATTCCAACCATTAATCGGGAATGCTCATGCTGTGTGTCCTGTCAATGGAGAATATCAAGGGGCAGGGACGCTGAGGATGGAGTGCATGAAATGACGAATAACTGCATATTGTAACCGATGGTATCCGAGTCATTCGATTATCTCTACCAAAGAATTCCAGGTAAAATGTGTTAGATGTTTTTCAAATTGTGATTGCTTGTGTGTAACTAGCTAGCTGCATGTATTGTAGGTGGCTAGCTAGCTAGCTAACGAGTTAACGTAGCTAGCTAACCTTACAGTAACTTCATCGAGCCAGCAGTGTCTGATAATTAAAATGTATAGAAACAATACATATCTACCTAGGTAACTAAATAGTATGCTAGATAACAAAATACAATAACATTACTGTTGTCTTTTAATTTCGTTAGCTAGTTACTTTCCTCCCCTCCTAACAAAGATGAGAAGGGTTAGGGTAAAGAAAGATCCACTCATTTTGACCAAATTGAGACACAATTTATATTGCAGCCATACTATCACATTGCATAAAGTCAGAATAAGGTTGACATCATAGTAGTGTGTTCTGCCAGCCATGGTAGTGTGTCCACTATCAGTAACCTGTCAAACTATTTATCATTCATGTGATGTTTCACACTATGTGAAGGAGATGTATCTCTTGAGTAGTCATGCTCATTTAGCTGCAACCACCACATATATATTGGGACTGTTGTGATCATTACATGTCACACTAAGCCTTATTAGTTCGCTACTTCTAGTGGCATTCTGCACCCTGGAATAGATTGAGATTAATAAAGAGTAACTGGCATGAAGGATCATTTGACATGGTGCAGTAAAAATCACAGTCTGGCAAGCAATTAACATAGTTTATTGAGCAGACAACTGGTATTGACTTTTGCTGCCTGCAGCACATTCCGGGCCACACAATGTCCCCAAAAATCCCCAACATTCCTCCAAACCTGCGTGAGGTCCCTGGACATGGGGGAAGGGGTTTCAGCTTGTGTTATTAAAGCTATGGGGGAAAAGGAGAAGAGAGGAGGGCCAGTGTTATAGGGTCATCGCTTTTAGGAGCAAGATGAGGAATTTGAGGCAGTAGAGAGACTATCCAGTCAGTGTGGTTTTATTCTTGTGGAGCAGCAAATGTAGCCTAGGCCTGTTCTCCATCTATGTAACCGTAGCATGGACAGTGAATCAGCGCCACTGCTAAATGGAAATAGGGGAAACACTGGAATCATGTTTTTCTTGCCTTGTGGATGATCTGGCTTTTCGTGACAATATTCTTTATGTATTCCTCTTCTGTGATGCTCAACACAGTGTTCTGCCCATTAAACCTTGATATGAGATCTGTCAGGAGCCATCTGGTGCTGTAAATAATGGTGCAGCTGCTCTCTTAAAACAGACAGCAGTGTTTTGAAAACCTGGCACCTCTGCATCCTACCCCTGCCATAGTGAACAAGGTTAATTTGTGGAATTCAGCAGGGTTAGGGCCTACAAGCTGTCCTGTGTAAAATACTGAGAGTCATACTCAAGCAATACTCAATCTGTTAGTCAGCAATCATTCATCTGCTCTCTTTTCTTCCAGCTCCACATATCAACCCCCCCCCCCCCCCCCCCCCCCCCCTTCCAACCTCTGTCTCTCTTTGCTTTCTAGGGTTGTTTCCTGGTGTTTGTGTCAAACATTTGTCTGGTCTCCACCCTCAGCAGCACCAATCTATATAGGCCTTGTACAAACCATACGATGCATTTATAGTCCCCTCTCACTTCCTCCAGTATCTATCTGGTCTGATTTAGTATTGGCTTTAATTAGGTCAATAGGAAATTACAGTCAGCCAGACTCAGTGGGGATCCAAAGACACCAGCCTAAGCTCAGACTTTTACCAGGTCAGTTGTTCACTCAAGGTCAGGCTCGGTCATTAGACGCTGGCTCACCCTTGGGCTGTCCACTGTGATCATATTATTTTCAAATTTGATTTTAATCTTAGGCAACTGATTCAAGTTGTAGACTAAGAGTGCATTGAGAAAGCTTTAAAAGAATAGACTATATTTCAGACCAACAGTTGCATTTGATGTTGCAGTTAACAGGTAAAGCTTTTTAACACATGGACTTGAAACAACAGAAACACATCTGGTATCTGACTGCCCTTTCCTGAGTTGGCTATACGTGTTCTGTTGTCTGTGTGTGTGTGCTACTCCCTCATTTCAAATGAAGAAAGTATGTCCTACACACAACACTGAGTTATGCTAGTGCATACTGAGTGTTGTTACCCTGTCGTCCCATTCCTTCTACTCTTCAACTCCAGAATTCCAGCTATGGTATAATTTTCTAGTCTTATTGTCCGATCCATCTTCAGCGCAAACATTTCTACCCCGACGGTCTGGTACTAATATCATTTTGCTCACCATGGCCAGCCCAGGATGTTTATTTACTGTAGCTTAGGCTATGTATTTCCTTTTTTGGTAAAACAATTAGACAAGGCTACATTCTTCTGGTACTGATACTTTATCATAACACTTCACTCTACAGAAGGAGCCTGAAAGATGAGCTTTTCACAACTGCCACCAATTCTGAGTCTGGCTGCATCCTCAGTAAGCCTTTCTAAAAACGATCTGACTCAGGGTGGTGTTGATATCCTGCCTCTTGTTGTTTGAACATGATGCACTACAAGGATACTCCCTTTTACTAGATGCCCCAACTCTGTCAGTGAACCATGTGGGTGGGCAGATGTCTGTTAGGTTGGGTGTGTCTCTAGACATGTAGTTGCTTTGTCCACAGTTCAAACGGATCTAGTTCAAAGATAAGGGAAGGGGGCTGTGGAGAGGAAATGTTATGGTTACTATGGTTATACCTGTCTTTGTAAAAATGTTCAAAGCTATCTTGCGTGCTATTGCAGGGTAGTGGTTATAATAGTCCAGCTTTATCTATGGTATGAATAGACTGATCTGGGAATGGGGACTTACAGACTGTTCGTCAGTCAGGTAATATGTGCTTGATTCTAGGTGATGACTAGTAGCCTGATCAATTTGAATAATCAGTCTTATATTGAAGAAAAAGAGGGTCGCCATCTCAGACATAAGCCAACTGAAGTGAGTGTTTTTTCATATTGTCTGGGCACCGTTATAGGCCTGCACACACAGGCTCCTCATGCCTCGTAAGGCCCAGTCGACCTGCCCAGACCACTGTTACTGCTGCAGCTACAGTACAACCTCCTCGTGATGTTGTGATAAGAGGCAGCTACAGTTGAAGTCGGAAGTTTACATACACTTAGGTTGGAATCATTGAAACTCGTTTTTCACAAATTTCTTGTTAACAAACTATAGTTTTGGCAAGTCGGTTAGGACATCTACTTTGTGCATGACACAAGTAATTTTTCCAACAATTGTTTACAGACAGATTATTTCACTTATAATTCACTGAATCACAATTCTAGTGGGTCAGAAGTTTAAATACACTAAGTTGACTGTGCCTTTAAGCAGCTTGGGCTTTAGAAGCTTTTCATAGGCTAATTGACATCATTTGAGTCAGTTGGAGGTGTACCTGTGGATGTATTTCAAGGCCTACCTTCAAATTCAGTGCCTCTTTGCTTGACATCATGGGGAAATCAGCGAAGACCTCAGAAAAACAATTGTAGACCTCCACAAGTCTGGTTCATCCTTTGGAGCAATTTCGCCTGAAGGTACCACGTTCATCTGTACAAACAATAGTACGCAAGTATAAACACCATGGGACCACGCAGCCGTCATACCGCTCAGGAAGGAGACGCGTTCTGTGTCCTAGGGATGAACGTACTTTGGTGCGAAAAGTGCAAATCAATCCCAGAACAGCAAAGGACCTTGTGAAGATGCTGGAGGAAACCAGTACAAAAGTATCTATATCCACAGTAAAACGAGTCATATATCGACATAACCTGAAAGGCCACTCAGCACGGAAGAAGCCACTGCTCCAAAACCGCCATAAAAAAGCCAGACTACCATTTGCAACTGCACATGGGGACAAAGATTGTACCTTTTGGAGAAATGTCCTCTGGTCTGATGAAAAAAATATATAACTGTTTGGCCATAATGACCATCATTATGTTTGGAGGAAAAAGGGGGAGGCTTGCAAGCCAAAGAACACCATCCCAACCGTGAAGCATGGGGGTGACAGCAGCATGTTATAGGGGTGCTTTGCTGCAGGAGGGACTGGTGCACTTCACAAAATAGATGGCATCATGAGGCAGAAAAATTGGCCATGCTACCAAATACTAATTGAGTGTATGTAAGCTTTTGACCCACTGGGAATGTGATGAAATAAATAAAAGCTGAAATAGATAATTAAATATATTATTCTGGCATTTCACATTCTTAAAATAAAGTGGTGATCCTAACTGACCTAAGACGGGTAATTTTTCTAGGATATTTTTTTTCTCACAGAAGTGGTGAAAAAGTGAGTTTAAATGTTTTTGGCTAAGGTGTATGTAATCTTCCGACTTCAACTTTAGCTACAGGCCTGAGACCTCCAGTCACACGCCTCGTGTGCTTTCAGATCTGAATCCAATGACCGCTCCCTCGAGTGATCTGTGTGAGTCACTGTCTGAGAAGGATGTAGTGCTGGCTGGCGTTTGAACATAAATAGCATCGACCACAGCACAGAAGAACTGTGAAGTCATTTTGTCCGTACTCCAGACTAGACAGCAACTCCTTAGCTACTAGCGAGCCCATAGATGACAGACCGTGTTCTCCCAAGAAAACTACTGCCACAGGCATCAGGTAACTAACTGGATTTTTCAAAAGGCAATCTAGGCTAATTGGTTATTCTGGAAATTGATTTCAAATGAATGATTTACAAACTCGTTTTTAGACTGTTGGGCTGCCTACTATAATTCTTGTAGTTGTAGGCTGCGTTTTATGTGGGTTTAATATTTACATTAGTTGTAAGTTGTTGTTAACTGATGTTAATTTTGGCATAATAATGAAATATGTTTTCCTGACTGAGAAACTAGAAACCCTCTGTGATGCATGCGTTACCACCTCATCCTGTTATTAACTCCTGTATGCTTGTGTGTTTTTGTTCCACACAGATTGCATTGTAAATGTCTGAGAAACCTAGAGCCCAGTATGAGGAAGACGACCAGGCCAGTGGCCGGCCTATTCAAAGCCACGGCAGCAGGCACTAAGGCCCAGACTGGGGAGAGAGTCAAGCCTGAGGGCGCCACCATGGGCACAGCCGGCAAGAATACGGCCAAGACCTCCGCTACCGCACCACTCTCTAAGGTACAAATGCAGAAGGCACATACAAATAACCGTACGAGCACTTTTGCTACATACTAAGAACAACCATGAAGCTGATTATCTTTATAGGTCCAATAGGTGGTGTGTTAACTATCATCTTTCTCTTTGGCCAGGCGAAGAGCAGCGATGACTTGTCATCAGCAACAACAGTAGGAAGTGGAGCCTCTGCTGGGAGCAGCACTATTCCCAAGGCGAAGAAGACTGGCTCTGCCCACTCTTCAACCTCTTCCACTACAAGTACTAGCAACCCAGAGGGCAAGACAAAGACTAGCTCTGCCCACTCTTCAACCTCTTCCACTACAGGTACTAGCAACCCAGAGGGCAAGACAAAGATTAGCTCAGGTACATCAACCATAGAGCTACTAACATACTATACTCTGGTTTGTGATTAGCTCAGGTATATCAACCATAGAGCTACTAACAGACTATACTCTGGTTTGTGATTAGCTCAGGTACATCAACCATAGAGCTACTAACAGACTATACTCTGGTTTGTGATTAGCTCAGGTACATCAACCATAGAGCTACTAACAGACTATACTCTGGTTTGTGATTAGCTCAGGTACATCAACCATAGAGCTACTAACAGACTGACTATACTCTGGTTTGTGATTAGCTCAGGTACATCAACCATAGAGCTACTAACAGACTGACTATACTCTGGTTTGTGATTAGCTCAGGTACATCAACCATAGAGCTACTAACAGACTATACTCTGGTTTGTGATTAGCTCTAACTTCTTTACCTTCAGTAACGTGTTGTATTGTACTCCTCAGGCAAGCGTGGGACCTCCTCTGTGGTGAAGGAGCCCGGTTCATCCCGGGAGGGCCTGCGAGAACGCTCCAGAACTGGCACCGCCAGCAGGAAGCTCTCCGGACCCTCGGACACCTTGGCACCGCCCAAGAGAGTCCGCAGCCGGGCCATGACTGAGTCCGAGTCCCGTATGAGCAAGTCCGGGTCGGATGGGCAGCTCAGCAATAAGACGCTCCTGGAGAGCAGGGTGAAGGATCTGCTGGGCCTGGCCAAGAGCAAAGATGTGGAGATCCTCCACCTGCGCACCGAGCTGCGGGCCATCCGTGTCCAGCTAGGCCTGCCTGAGGAGGATGGGGGGAGCAGAGAGAGGGGCGAGGGAGAGGAGACTGCTGAGGCTGAGCCCCTACAGGAACAGAAGAAAGAAGCTACTCCGCTCATCTATACAGACGTTGAGTCCACCCTGCTCTTGCTGCAGGACCAGAACCAGGGGATCCGCGTGGAACTGAACATGCTAAAGAGTGAGAACCGCATGCTGAAGGACCGCCTCAATGCCATGGGTTTCTCCCTGGAGCAGAGGCTGGACTGCTCCCTCAAAGCCCCACGAGGCTCCTGCCTCAGCCCAGAGCTTCCCCCAGCCAGCGGTGGCAGAGATGGAGGGTTCCAACGGGCCCCTTTTCAACATGGGGTCTCCCCACACAGCTCTACCTGCGGCTCCAATGAAGACCTTCTGGACCCCCGGCGAGCCATCTCCCCTGAGGCGGCCGACAGCGAGTGCAGCGAAGCCTACCAGCCGATCACCTCCAGCGATGATGCCCTGGACGCCCCCTCTGGTTCTGCCTCTGCCTGCTGCTCCTCCTCTGAGTCAGAGGGCGGGCCACCGAGTAACTGCGAGCGCTCCCGTAGCGGCAGCAGTGGCAACACCAGCGAGGTGTCGGTGGCCTGTCTAACGGAGCGCATTCACCAGATGGAGGAGAACCAGCACTGCACCTCTGAGGAGCTCCAGGCCACACTACAGGAGCTGGCCGACCTGCAGCAGATCACCCAGGAACTAAGCACAGAGAACGAGAGGCTGGGCGAGGAGAGGGTCATTCTGGTAGACTCCTTGTGCCAGCAAGGTGACCGGCTGGAGTTATACGGCCAGCAGATGGACTACTTCCGGGGCCTGCTGGACGAGCACCGCGTGGCCTATGCCCCGGTCGACGAGGAGGACACTAAGAGCAGCCGCTACCTGGAGCTGGAGCGTCGCTACGTGGACCTGACTGATGGGACCCACTTCGAGAGGGAGCAGCTGCTGGGGGTGCAGCAGCACCTGAGCGGGGCACTGAAAATGGCGGAGCAGGACAACGCAGAAGCCCAGGGCCTGATATCAGCGCTAAAGGAGAGGGTGCACATGGCTGAGCGGCAGGCTGAGATGGAGCGCCGGGATAGGGCAGTGGCGGCCACAGAGCTGGAGGTCCTGAGGGAGGCGGCCGTGGGGGAGCAGGTGGAGTTGGCTCGATGCAGGGCCCAGCTGGAGCAGGAGAGACAGAGGGTGGCTGACCTCTACTCCATCCACAATGCCGGGGACAAGATGGACATCCGCCACCAGCTGGAAAGCGAGAGGAGGGACAAGGAGAGGGCAGAGGCGGAGTCTGCTCAGCTGCATGAGGAGCTGGACCACACCCGCGACGAGGCCGCCAGGCTGGAGGACGATATCAGCAAGGTCACACATTCTCATATGTAACATACTTTCATTTCAGATTCTCCATCAGTCTTGTGTTAGTATTTTACCCAATTCCTATGTTGGTATGTATGTGCGTGCAGTAACAGTCAAATGTTTGGACACGCCTACTCATTCAAGAGTTTTTCTTTATTTTTTATATTTTCTACATTGTAGAATAATAGTGAAGACATCAACTATAAAATAACACAAGGAATCATGTAGTAACCAAAAAAGTGTTAAACAAATAAAAATATATTTTAGATTCTTCAAAGTAGCCACCCTTTTTGCCTTGATGACAGATTTGCACACTCTTAGCGTTCTCTCAACCAGCTTCATGAAGAACGCTTTTTTCCAACAGTCATGAAGGAGATCCCACGTATGCTGAGCACTTGTTGGCTGATTTTCCTTCACCCTGCTGTCCAACTCATCCCAAACCATCTCAATTGGGTTGAGGTCGGGTGATTGTGGAGGCCAGGACATTTGATGCAGCACTCCATCACTTTCCTTGGTCAAATAGCCCTTACACAGCATGGAGGTGTGTTTTGGGTCATTGTCCTGTTGAAAAACAAATGATAGTCCCACTAAGCGTAAACCAGATGGGCTGGCGTATTGCTGCAGAATGCTGTGGTAGCCATGCTGGTTAAGTGTACCTTGAATTCCAAGTAAATCACAGACAGTGTCACCAGCAAAGCACCATCACACCACCACCTCCATGCTTCACGCCTGGGAACCAGACGTTGCAGAGATCATCCGTTCACCTACTCTGCGTCTAACAAAGACACGGCGGTTGGAACCAAAAATCTCAAATTTGGGCTCATCAGACCAAAGGCCAGATTTCCACTTTCCACTTACTCTTATTTCTTGGCCCAAGCAAGTCTTTTCTTCTTATTGGTGTCCTTTAGTAGTGGTTTCTTTGCAGCAATTCAACCATGAAGGCCTGATTCACACAGTCTCCTCTGAACAGTTGATGTTGAGATGTGTCTGTTACTTGAACTCTGTGAAGGATTTATTTGGACTGTATTCTGAGGTACAGTTAACTCTAATGAACTTATCCTCTGCAGCAGAGATAAATCTGGGTCTTCCTTTCCTGTGGAGGTCCTCATGAGAGCCAGTTTCATCATAGCGCGTGATGGTTTTTGTGACGGCACTTTAAGAAACATTCAAAGTTCTTGAAATCTTCCGAATTGACTTACCTTCATGTCTTAAAGTAATGATGGACTGTCATTTCTCTTTGCTTATTTGAGCTGTTCTTGCCATAATATGGACTTGGTCTTTTACCAAATAGGGCTATCTTCTGTATGCCACCCCTACCATGTCACAACACAACTGATTGGCTCAAATCCATTAAGAAGGAAAGAAATTCCACAAATGAACTTTTAGAAAGGCACACCTGTTAATTGAAATGCATTCCAGGTGACTACCTCATGAAGCTGGTTGAGAGAATGCAAAGTGTGCAAAGCTGTCATCAAGGCAAAGGGTGGCTACTTTGAAGAAAAAAATAGAAAATATATTTTGAATTGTTTAGCACTTTTTGGGGGTTAGTACATGATTCCATATGGGTTATTTCACAGTTTTGATGTCTTCACTATTTTTCTACAATGTAGAAAATAGTAAAAATAAAGAAAAACCCTTGAATGAGTAGGTGTGTCCAAACTTTTGACTGGTGCTGTAATGACATGTGTGCTTATGCATACACCTATGTATCCCATTCTCCTGTCAGCTGGAGGAGAACTTCCGTGCGTTTCGTGATGAGGTGCAGAAGCAGCTAGCAGAGCAGAAGCGGGCCCTGGCCCATCAGTGTTCTGAGCTGGAGGAGAGGGACACTGAGGTCTCAGACATTAAGGAGACCATCTTTGAGCTGGAGGACGAGGTGGAGCAACACCGAGCCGTAAAACTCCACGACAACCTCGTGATCACAGACCTGGAGAGTGAGTGGTGGATGGACACTAGATTGCATCCCAAATTGCACCCTATCCTATAGGGCGTTCACTCACTGCAGTACAATGTAGAGAAAAACGGGGTAATTCAAGAGGGTGCTACGAAATTAAATGTCAAAATGTATTTTTTTCCCTATGTCTTAGATTGTTCTCTACAATATTATAACCTTAATATACTAGTACCTGACAGTGTTGCTGTGACTGTTGTTAGTTCGGACAGCCGCTCTTGGTCTTGTGTCCTTCATATGTGGTGATGTGAAGTAGTACCATTTGGAGAAGTTTTCGCCTCCAGAT
Organism: Oncorhynchus clarkii lewisi; assembly: GCF_045791955.1. Lineage (NCBI taxonomy): Eukaryota > Metazoa > Chordata > Actinopteri > Salmoniformes > Salmonidae > Oncorhynchus > Oncorhynchus clarkii. Next base: position 25,886,997 of record NC_092151.1, on the reverse strand, counting down.
CCTTGGCTTTCATTGCCTATAACCGCAATCAATCTATGTGAGAGGGGCTGTTTCTATGGCGATTTTAAAGGGAAAGACTACAGAAAAAAACAGGAACAGATTGTCTTCGCAGAGGGCGGATATTGAAATTCAGTCTTGGTTTTGTAAATAAATATATATTTAGTCCATATTTAGTTTTGTATTCAGCGGATTCCATGTTTTCACTCAAACTCAAGCTTGTCAGTTGACATTTTGAAGTTATCGCCGTTCTGCCGTGGAGCAGCGCCCACTTTATGATCATGCCTGTGAAGACTTTCCATTCACTCAACATGCTATATTCTCAGAGTAAATCGCTGGTAACCTTTGAACCATATACATATGCATTTGGAAAGTATTCAGACCCTTTCCCTTTTTCTACATTTTGTTACATGTTACAGCCTTATTCTAAAATAGATAAAATTCATTATTTTCCTCATCAATCTACACACAATACCCTATAATGACAAAGCAAAAGCAGGTTTTAGACATTTTTGCAAATGTTTTAAAAACCACCTTATTTACGTAAGTATTCAAACCATTTGCTATGAGACTCGAAATTGAGCTCCGGTGCATCCTGTTTCCATTGATCACCTTAGATGTTTCTTCAACTTGGTTGGAGTCCACCTGTGGTAAATTCAATTGATTGGTAATGATTTGGAAAGGCACACACATGTCTATATAAGGTCCCACAGTTGACAGTGCATGTCAGAGCAAAAACCAAGCCATGAGATCGAAGCATTTGTCCATAGAGCTCCGAAACAGGATTGTGTCAAGGCCCAAATCAGTGGAAGGGGACCAAAAAATGTCTGCATCATTTAAGGTCCCTAAGAACACCATGTCATTCTTAAATGGAAGAAGTTTGATTGAGGAGGGCGGGGACTAATCCATTTTTGTATAATGCTGTAACGTAACAAAATCTCAAGTGGTCTGAATACTTTCCAAATGCACTGTACTGTACGGTAGAGAAATTAGGTTTGGATTTTCTATTGAATAGACATATTAGTATAAACCTTGAATGCATTAATTGTATTAATTAATAATTGTGTGAACACCCTATATCCTATTCCCTTCCTAGTGCACTACTTTTGATCAAGGCCGATGGGTTTCTGGTCAAATGTAGTTAACTTTTTAGGGAATAGAGTGCCTTTTAGGAGACACACATCAGTGTTAAATGTGCAAAAGGGACTATGGGGAATAATATGCTCATCCAGAGAGTTCACCAACGATGCTGGACCAATACTGAATCATATACCAATGATAAAGCTGCTGTGACCACCAGGTGGCAATGTGGGACCATTACTACACAGCCTAGTCAGACCGTTTTATCCCGTCTCAATTCATTAATTTAATTATTCATACTCTCTTTTTCTTTTAGGCTCCGTCAAAAAACTGCAGGACCAAAAACATGACATGGAGCGTGAGATCAAGATGCTGCATCGAAAGCTACGGGTCAGTTTGGGGAGCTAGAGGAATACGGAGTCCTGTGCCTCAGCTGTATCTCAGCTTGTATTGAACATCCGGTGAAGACATTTCACTCAGTCATAATGAGAAGTGGTCTGCTGGTCCGTAGCATTAAGCCCATGGGTGCATCCCACATGACACCCTATTCCATATCATGCTCTGGATGAGAACGTCTGCCTCATGATGTAAATGTAATGCACTACTTTTGACCGTGGTCCATGTGCGGTTCATATCTCCCCTTGTAGGAGGAGTCTATGGAGTGGCGTCAGTTCCAGGCCGACCTGCAGACGGCGGTGGTCATCGCTAACGACATCAAGTCAGAGGCTCAGGAGGAGATTGGGGATCTGCGGCGCCGCCTTCTGGACACACAGGAGAAGAATGAGAAGATGAGCAAAGAGCTGGAGGAGATCAAGAAGTATGTGGTCTTTGTGTGTGTGCCAATCTCTCCCTGTGTCAAAGATATTGGTGATCTGTTATCTGTCTCTATAGGCAGGATGAGGAGAGGGGCAGGGTGTATAACTACATGAATGCGGTTGAGAGGGACCTAGCTGCCCTGAGGCAGGGCATGGGTCTCAGCCGACGCTCCTCTACCTCCTCTGAGCCCTCTCCCACCGTCAAGACCCTTATCAAGAGCTTTGACAACGCCTCCACTGCAGGCCTTGTCCCAATCTCCCCCACAGCAGCCGTGCCAGCAGTTACCACAACGATTGCCCGTACACCCCTCAGCCCCAGCCCTCTGAAAACCCCACCCGCTGCTGCTATCTCTCCCATACAGGTAAGAAACACACAATGGCAGACTAGTAGTTTATAAGCACTCTGAATCAGGCCACCAGGCAGCACAGGCCCCTTCTGAAGCGAGTCTATGTCTCTAACCCTATTCTGATTGGTTCAGCAGATGTCAGGCTCCGCTATCGGTCCTTTAATGTGGTTTCCCTGCCTTAGCCCTGTCTTTCTAGAACTACTATGAGAATTCCAATTCAGACCCCTGCAAGACCTGACGGGACTTCCCACGGGTCTCTACCCAAACAGTCAGGATGTCTTCAAGTTAACTTGGAATTCATGCTCTGAGTAGGTGACACGTGACCACCTCGATGTGACAAAATACAATTTTTGTGTCAAGTTGGGTTGGAAGGAGGGTGAAGAAGTTATGGGTTAAGGTTTATGATTTGGCCACTCGTCTGGCCAGACTTGAGATGCGCTGTTTACAACCTTTGTTTAGAACAGGCCCAGAGACTTTCTAACCATCACAAGACCAGGGAATAAAGGCTTTCAGAACTGCTACATGTTTGAGTTAAGCTCATGTGTTGATTGCCAATACCAGCTTTGTTTACCCTGCTCGTGGCATAGCCAGATGTTTTCCCTAAGGCCCTGAGTGTCAAGTCCAGTCTAAGTCAGACCTTATGGGGGAGAGAGCATGTGAAAGCTCTGGATTTTGTTGGAATAGATATATCTGTCTCTACAGAAATAGAGCCATGTGTCTTCATGTTGGGGTAAGTTTAATGCCACGTTCACGGGCTAGGAAATGTCTGAAATTTCCGACTTACTGACTGGTTGAACGTGGCTCAGGTATAACTACAACCAGTTAGCAAGATGAAAATGTTAGTTTCCCAGTTCTGACTAGCAAGTAAACAGTGCATTAGTGTAAATCACCATACACAATTGGTTCACACAGGGAGCCTATTCACTTAATCACTTAGAGTCCAGTGAAATGTAAAATGGTCATTCATTTGGAGCACTGGGTTTTGTCTGTATGGCACAGTGAATTGGTTGATCGCTGCCTGTAGTGTTTTGGTTCAAGCTGTAGGAAGAAAACCTCTTCCGTGAAACGAAGCTCTGGTTGATGGTCATGAAACGTAAATGTATTCTGCAGTTGTATTTTTAGAGCGGTCGATATAGCAGGCTTTTCTGAGATGCCCGTCCTTCACTCACTGAGTTAGCGTCACTCACGTTTTATTGAAGATCAAATATTAATCCTGCAGTTTATAGGGAGATGGCTTTATTTTACCCCCAGGCAGGCCCATGGCCTCTATCAGGTCTGCAGTGAAGGATAATAAATAAGCCCATTTTTCCTCTGACACACTTTTGCATTTATTACCATTTTACACTCTTCCCTGGAGTGCTTTACAACATGAGGATACTTTGCATATGTCCCTAATGTATAATCTAAAACTACACATTTGCGGAATTAGACTAATGCCCCTCAGAATAGTATTGAAATGTTAGAAGGGATGAATGTTGGATGGATTGAAGATGAAAAAGTTCAAGTAGAGGTCTGGCTTTGTGTATTTTTGTCATATTTCCTCATTGGTTTGATTATCTGGGCAGTGAGTCGGAGAGGACAAAGCAGCACTGTGTTTCGTGTTCCTAGAGGAGTCAGGCTTAAGTCCCCCTGGAACTATGTGACTCGTAAGTCCTCCTTCACTATAACACAAGTCATCCTAGCCTGGACCCAAATCTGATTGTGAAGCCAACCATGTTTGGCATGACAGTGTGTAGAGTTGCACATTTTGGGGAATATTCAGAGTTGGAAACTTTCTGTGGGAATTAGCGGAAATATATATGCAAATTGATATTAAAACCATTTAAACGTAGATGTTTTTTGCATTGGTTATGTTTACCATATCATACCTTTAACCTTATCATAAGTAGACATAATTGCAAATTATTAAATCCTTCCAATAGAACAATTTAGTTACAAATTGAACTTTAATGAAATGAGTTGACTCTTCACACGGGGTGATTTCACTGAACAACAAAAGAAAGGGGATATTAAATGATCCCCTATGATCCATCGCATCTCCCAAAAATGTTTTCAACATACATTGATAGTAAAATGATAGTCTACAAACTAAAGCTTTGATTGTATTCCTCTCATGTCTTCTCCCTGGACCTCCTCAATGTCCACCTCCTGAACAGAGTCTGAGGCCTTATCTTCACTGTCACTTTCCAACCTTGTTGAGGATGGCTCAAAAAGCCTCAAATTTGCCCAGATGGCCACCAATCTTGTGCTAGTCAGTCTGTTGCGTGCTTTGGTGTGTGTGTTCTCAAACAAGGACCAGTTGCGCTCTGAGGCGTCTGATGTTGGTGGGATTTGGAGGATGTTGGAGGCAACAGGGGAAAGAGCCCCGTAACCACAAAGTCCTTCCACCAGGTGGCTGATGAGATATTTTGGCACGACTGCCATTTTGCATCTCCATCCCAAAGCCCTTGCTTGGAAGTGTACTTCGCAGGCTGCCAAGAACCTTGCCCTCATCCAGGCCAAGGTGGCGAGACACGGTAGTGATGACACCATAGGCCTTGTTGATCTCTGCACCAGATAGGATGCTCTTTCCAGCATACTTGGGGTCCAACATGTACGCTGCGGCGTGTATGGGCTTCAGGCAGAAGTCTTCACGCTTTTTGATGTATTTCAGATCTGCAGTTTCCTCTGCTTGGAGCAACAGTGAAGTGGGAAGGGCAGATTTCTTCTCTTACATATGCAAGCAGAATCTGAACAACAGACAGGATGGCATTGTCTCTCTCAATCCATGCAATGGCTACTGCTATAGGTTTTTTGGAGTTTAAGGCTGCTTACCACTCTCTCCCAAAATACATCATCCAGGAGGGTCCTCTTGATGGGAGGATCCTCTGATGGGGCTGTCCATATCGGCAGACTGTGATATGGCCTTTTCTTGGAGAGACTCTTTCCCCTCCAGGAGAGTGTCAAACATGATGACAACACCACCCCAACAGGTGTTGCTGGGCAGCTTCAATGTGGTGCTCTTATTCTCACTTTGCTTGGTGAGGTAGATTGCTGATATAACTTGATGACCCTTCACATGCCTAACCATTTTCTTGGCTCTCTTGTAGAGTGTATCCATTGTTTTCAGTGCCATGATGTCCTTGAGGAGCAGATTCAATGTATGAGCAGCACAGCCAATGGGTGGGATGTGAGGGTAGGACTCCTCCACTTTAGACCAAGCAGCCTTCATGTTCGCAGCATTGTCTGTCACCAGTGCAAATGCCTTCTGTGGTCCAAGGTCATTGATGACTGCCATCAGCTCATCTGCAATGTAGAGACCGGTGTGTCTGTTGTCCCTTGTGTCTGTGCTCTTGTAGAATACTGGTTGAGGGGTGAAGTAGTTAATTATTCCTTGCTCACGAACATTCAACCACCCATCAGAGATGATTGCAATAGTCTGCTTTCTCTATGATTTGCTTGACCTTCACTTGAACTCTGTTGAACTCTGCATCCAGCAAATTAGTAAACAAAGCATGTCTGGTTGGAGGGGTGTATGCTTGGCGAAGAACATACAGAAATCTCTACCAATACACATTGCATGTGAGCATCAGAGGTGAACCAGTTGCATATGCAGATCGAGCAAGACATTCATCAGCATTTCTCTGACTACGTTCCTCTATTGAGTCAAGAAAAACTTCTGATTCCAGGAGGACCATGAGCTGTTGCTATCGATAAGGTGTCTGATTCATCATTTTCACATCTGACAAAAGTCCCTCTACTTCTATTTGAGGTTGCTTGTTGTGAGCGCTGAGGGAACTTTATGCACTTGGCCAGCTGATTCTGGATTTTTGTTGCATTCTTCACATGATTTGGAACATTATTTGCAAATGTACACAGTTTTTCCTTCTACATTAGCTGCAGTGAAATGTCTCCACACATCAGATAGTGCCCGTGGCATTTTCCTGTACAGATTTTTTTAAATAGAAAAATACAAATCCATGTACAGATAAAGAGTTAAGCAGTTAGATTAAACAATTCCTTTTGTATGATAAATGTTTTAAAATGAAACAGGTGAATTAACACTCCTCAGCAGGCTGACGTTAAAACCCGCATGGTAGCAAAAACGAATTAGCAGAAATGGTTAACAAGTTAGGAATTATTTTAACACACTTTGCTGTAAGCTACTATTTACTAGTTAAGAAAAAATCATGTATGTTCTATTTAATATATTCATCCCACCCAGTATTGTAATCAAAACTTACCAGAAAGCATGTAGTCCTTGGCTCAGATAGTATAGCAGTGTGGGCTCAATAGCATCTCATTAGTGTGCAAGATCTTGAGAATCAGCTGTACATGTAATGGAAGAATGCACTGTGCATGCAGAGGGTTTCAATTCCATTGAATTGGGGATAGTTTAACCAAAATATGCCACAGGACCTAGAATTGCCTTGTGTATCCCACAAAAAAAGGTTCACTGTTATAAGCTAACTTTTTTGAAAGAATATTAAGCAAAATTTAAGTTTAACTTCCCATGGACCCTTTGCAACCCTAACAGTGAGTGATAAGGAGTTCGCATGATAGCACAAACAGACAGGCTGGCACTCAGGCTAGAGTTATCCCTCAGTGGCTCAATCTCAGCATAATGATAGTACACTTCACCTTAATTAACACATCATAAAGTTTATTAGTAAGTTCATTACTTTATGTAGGGTAAAGCCCTGCACAGGAATGCATTTTTAAACCGAACCCTACCTATGGCCTCGACGTTCAGGCCCTACCCAGGCCCAATTTGCTTCTGGCAAATGTAATCCCGGCCCTGCCAGAATTGCAAAATAACTTCCTCCATTAGCTGCTCCTCTGTCTGTCGCTCGCTCCCAACACGCAGCTCACTCTGCTCATGGAGACTTTCTCCCTTTCCTCCTTCAGGTTGCTAAGAGAGTGATAGCAAAGGACTTGAAAATTATTCATAATGTGTTAAGCTATGCATAATTATATATGACAAAACATTTTTGGGAAGTTTGAAAACATGACAATTCCCACTTCATGACTCTAGACATTTGGGATACTGTTCTGCTAGGGTCCACAACAATGAAGGCTCTCAACACCTCCTCATGCTTGTACCCAGTCCTCCCCATCAGGCTACAGGTTACAAAAGGTGTTCCCACACCATATGTTCCTCACTTCGCCCTCCTGTCTCCTCCTCCTCCCTCCATGTCCACCCGATATACACGAGCGGTGGCCTTAATCAACTGTTCCTCATCTTGAGGTAAATCTGCACTGTATACACATTTCAACATCAACGCCTTCAGAAGGTGATATCCCAGCAATGTGAACAAGGTAAGCCCTGCTACCACTAACACCCATGATGCATACTTCAAGATACCCCTCATTTGCTCCATAGTCCAGTTCCATGCTGTTACTATAGCATCCTTCAGTTGCTGACCCTACAGTGACTGCCTTGAGAATAGCAATTGCATTGAATCGGTCTCCTGCTCCTGATCTCCTATTGCCCTTGTGGTTCACTGATAGATCTAGGACTGAATCTTTCAGATACTCCCTACCTGTCTCCCAACTCCTACCTGACTTTCTAGCCACTGACATCCTATGTTCTGCTACAGTCGGTATCTGTGGAGAATACTTTCCTGTGCTCAGGTTAGATACACATCTCTCATCTTGAGGCCAATCTACACCCCACCCCTTTGTGAACACGCTCGTTACAGTGTAAACTTTGGGTCCCAACAGTTGGTAAGCAGCAATCGTCTGGGAGATAAATGTTTGCTGGTGGTTAGGAATGGGGGAGAGTATCCAACCTTACAAAACTCTGTCACATGTTTCTTAATCACAGGAGATGTGATCCTATTATTACAGCAAACTTCCCTTCTGGTGAGGTGGCTTTCTGTATACGGGGATCTGTAGCTAGTCCTTCTGGTGAGGTGGCTTCCTGTATACAGGGATCTGTAGCTAGTCCTTCTGGTGAGGTGGCTTCTTGTATACGGGGATCTGTAGCTAGTCCTTCTGGTGAGGTGGCTTCCTGTATACGGGGATCTGTAGCTAGTCCTTCTGGTGAGGTGGCTTCCTGTATACGGGGATCTGTAGCTAGTCCTTCTGGTGAGGTGGCTTCCTGTATATGGGGATCTGTAGATAGTATTTCAAGAGCTGTACCTTCTTCGATGAACCACTCACTGAAAGTTGACAATAGTGTCTGAAATGATACCACCATCTCTGCTACTCCCACCATGATCTGGGTATGCGTGACGTTCAACTTGTCTTCATAGTAGTCTCTTGTGCAACATTAGCTGTCCTTCATCTACTACGAGCTATCCCCTGTATTACTATACAGAGGCGTGGTATTGTTCCCCAGAGACTCATATTACCCACTTCCTTAATCTATGAGCCACTCAAATCTCTGGCCCAGTCATATTCAATTCCACTTTCCCAATTCCCTGTAATGTTAACGCCTTGGTTTTTGGGACTGTATAGAACGCACTGATATCGGTCCTGCCAGAATCTGCAACGAACACCCTTATGGAAACATTCTGTCTCAGACACAGGCCGCCTATGTACTTTGCCTCCGGCCACAAATACATTTGCACATTGATCATTCCATCTAACCCATAACATGTTAATCACTACTGCTTGTCCACTTATAGTTATAAAAATATTAAAATGTGCTCAAGTAAATTAGTCAGTTTCCAACAATCCTCGTCTGGAACAATGATCACTCACATGTTCCACACCACCTAGAAAACATATTGACTTGAACAGGGAAGAGAGAATACATGTTCAATAATTTCACACCACCCTTGATGAGAATCTTGAGCTAGGTCTTCACTGGGCTCCAATGAAAATTAGTTTCCGGTTGGTTATCCCACTCACTTTTACCCAGCCTCCTTCATCCTCGGGTGTCAAAGCAAGACTCAGACTACGAGTAATTAATTGGGCCGTATGTATTGATGCACTTTAACATTAGGATTCTGATAGTAGGGGCGTTGTTTTACCTTGCTATCTTTATTTGTTGTTGTTTATTTCCTTTCACGATATAACAACAGTGCAATTTAATTTAATTTGGCATTAAACAACTTGACAGACAGGAATAAACAGTGCATAAACAGTCCCCCGCCCCGCCAGAGACCGCAACGGAATGTGTAACGCACCGCACACACAACAAAGATAGAAAAGGAAACAAACTTTTCACTTTTCACCCTCCCCATAACAGCTATTACAACAAAAGGACAAACTAAACGAACAAAAAAGGCCGTACCCCTACCAGTTGTCTATCAGGCCATTACAGATTGTTTTCTCTTTCTATCCTTGAGAGAATGTCCCCAGATGTCAGAAAAGTTATCGGGTTTTCCATTCATTTTAGACCATTTCTTATGAGGGAAGGTCCTTCTCCCTCCAGTGTCTCAGTATGACTCTTTTGGATGTGGTTAAGTGCAACTTTTAGCCAGTTTAAACATGAGCTTCTCAGTCCATCAATATCCTTAGTGATATTCAGTAATAGCAAAGCAGGATTTGCAGGTATTGTGGTACCCAGAATATGCCCAGTCTGTTCCATTATTCTGCCAAAAGGTATGTAAAGCTTGGACAGTCACAGAACATACGGATCATGTCACCTGTACTTGACTGACATCTTCAGCATAGACTGGATTCTATCAAACCTGTTCAGCCTCAGAGGAGTCCAATAAATCCTATTGAACACTTTAAATTGAATCAGTTTGGACCGGGCATCTCTAATAGGGAGGAGCATCTGTTGTTTCTTTTTTATGTTATTTCACCTTTATTTAACCAGGTAGTCTATTTGAGAACAAGTTCTCATTTACAATTGCGACCTGGCCAAGATAAAGCAAAGCAGTTCGACACATACAACGACACAGAGTTACACATGGAGTAAAACAAACATACAGTCAATAATACAGTAGAAACAAGTCTATATATGATGTGAGCAAATGAGGTGAGATAAGGGAGGTGAAGGCAATAAATAGGCCATGGTGGCAAAGTAAATACAATATAGCAAGTAAAACACTGGAATGGTAGATTTGCAGTGGAAGAATGTGCAAAGTACAAATAAATATAATGAGGTGCAAAAATAAATAAATAAATCAAATCAAATAAATACAGTAGGGAAAGAGGTAGTTGTTTGGGCTAAATTATTGGTGGGCTATGTACAGGTGCAGTAATCTGTGAGCTGCTCTGACAGCTGGTGCTTAAAGCTAGTGAGGGAGAAAAGTGTTTCCAGTTTCAGAGATTGTTGTAGTTCGTTCCAGTCATTGGCAGCAGAGAACTGGAAGGAGAGGCGGCCAAAGAAAGAATTGGTTTTGGGGGTGACCAGAGAGATATACCTGCTGGAGCGCGTGCTACAGGTGGGTGATGCTATGGTGACCAGAGAGATATACCTGCTGGAGCGCGTGCTACAGGTGGGTGATGCTATGGTGACCAGAGAGATATACCTGCTGGAGCGCGTGCTACAGGTGGGTGATGCTATGGTGACCAGTGAGCTGAGATAAGGGGGGACTTTACCTACTCTTTTTACTTTACCTTACCTCTTGTAGATGACATGGAGCCAGTGGGTTTGGCGACGAGTATGAAGCGAGGGCCAGCCAACGAGAGTGTACAGGTCGCAATGGTGGGTAGTATATGGGGCTTTGGTGACAAAACGGATGGCACTGTCATAGACTGCATCCAATTTGTTGAGTAGGGTATTGGAGGCTATTTTGTAAAAGTCGAGAATTGGTAGGATGGTCAGTTTTACAAGGGTATGTTTCGCAGCATGAGTGAAGAATGCTTTGTTGTGAAATAGGAAGCTAATTCTAGATTTAACTTTGGATTGGAGATGTTTGATGTGGGTCTGGAAGGAGAGTTTACAGTCTAACCAGACACCTAGGTATTTGTAGTTGTCCACATATTCTAAGTCAGAGCCGTCCAGAGTAGTGATGTTGGGCAGCTGCAGGCAGCGATTGGTTGAAGAGCATGCATTTAGTTTTACTTGTATTTAAGAGCAATTGGAGGCCACTGAAGGAGAGTTGTATGGCATTGAAGCTTGCCTGGAGGGTTGTTAACACAGTGTCCAAAGAAGAGCCAGAAGTATACAGAATGGTGTCGTCTGCGTAGAGGTGGATCAGAGACTCACCAGCAGCAAGAGCGACATCATTGATGTATACAGAGAAGAGAGTCGGTCCAAGAATTTAACCCTGTGGCACCCCCAGAGACTGCCAGAGGTCCGGACAGCAGACCCTCCGATTTGACACACTGAACTCTATCAGAGAAGCAGTTGGTAAACCAGGCGAGGCAATCATTTGAGAAACCAAGGCTGTCGAGTCTGCCGATGAGGATGTGGTGATTGACAGAGTCGAAAGCCTTGGCCAGATCAATGAATATGGCTGCACAGTAATGTTTCTTATCGATGGCGGTTAAGATATCGTTCAGGACCTTGATTGTGGCTGAGGTGCACCCATAACCAGCTCTGAAACCAGATTGCATAGCAGAGAGGGTATGGTGAGATTCGAAATGGTCGGTAATCTGCTGGTTGAATTTGTTTCTTTAACTCTACAAACAATGACTGACAATATTAACTCCACTCTAAATTCTCATGAGGATCCTTCCTTGATTTCGTCAATTCTATGTAGCTATTTCAAGATCAAAATGGAATAGTGTCTCACGAGATTAAAAACCCCCAAGGTTTTCTGAGTTTTCAAGGAGTTTTTGTCCGTGCCAACTTTAACTTGTTACTTTTTAGAATCCATTCTCCCTGTCATTTCGCATAGATTATCCAACCTCAAAATTGGTTCCACACCCGTCGCCATGTAAAATGATCTGGCTGTTACTGGTTCTATGGTCAGAGACATGGGTAGTAGTCATATAGCTTTCGATTCTGCCCCTGTTACCCTACTAATTGTAATACTTTTTCCTGTTGTAAATGTAGCCTATGTCAAGCACCCCTGCTATTCTCAAGAGTGTCTGTTGTTAATGCTGCGAACACATGCGTCGCAGCATTCCCTCCATAGGGAGCGGGTGCAGTAGGCTCCAGTACTACCGTACACTCATTCTTCCAATGACCGACGGTCCCACATCTAAAACAGGGTTCTATCGCCCTGCGTCTTAGCATAGGTTTGCTGCCCTTTCCTCCGTTTCTTTATCTTACCTTGACTGTTAAAACCACTGTTAGTGACTTTCACTGTGGCTTCATCAACCACATTCAAGGCTGCTTGGTGAGCGGAATTAGATTCCACTCTCAAAACCTCCTGCACTATTTCACCCCAGTGAAAATGTTTGTCCACTACCCCCGCAATAGCCATTTTGATAACAGGTTTCAAACCTGCCATCGAAGCAGACGAACACATTCTATCAATATACTCACGTACCCGGTCTTTTTGATGCTGAGTATATCTACTAACTTTGGTTTTATCGGTTTAGCTTTTTGGTTGATAGCCTGCTGACATCAAAACGCTGATTTATTGCCCTTTAGATTTGTATTGTATGTGATTGTGCCAACTCACAATATCATCTCTGAATTCTTTATTAGATTGGTCTGCTGACGGAAAATTAAAATCTTATCCTGTTTACAAGATTTTTCCCATATTGGAGCCAAATTGGTACAATGCTCATGCTCCTCTTTCAGCGCCTCCATGGCTTTAATCTTTTCTTCCTCTAGCCCCGCTTTTACAGGGAGAGTTGGGGCCGTCGGTCGCCATTTCAATAGTTATTATTCTAACGCCTCTCCCGGCGGTGTCCAGGGTGTTTTCCTCACTCGCGGCTCTAATACACGGCAATTTTAAAAAGTGATACTCACTTCCTGGATAGTAGTTAAGGTATAGGTGCCTAATAATTTGGTCACGGGACTTAATACTTTGTATTAGAACCAATACTGAAGCATCTGTCAATTTACTACTGGAGAATACAGGAGACCTAATGTCTTATACCAGTGTCATGCTTTAAATATCACTGTTGTTGACAACACAGGTTCCCCGACCCAATAGGGCATAAACCACCCTCTCTCCTTATTGCTACTGCTAAATAAACACATGTTCAAACAACTTTCAAATATTATATTTTAGCTTTTCTACCCGTGGACTATTTCTCTACAACCTACCGTACTAGTACACAAGCATGCACATTTAACCACACACACACTACCACCTCACATCCACCGCGGCTGGGCTTTCACTCCCCCTTTATGGGTCTAGCAGGGAACCAACCCCACTCAGGATTTACCCCCTAGGATTTACCTTCTGCAGGGAACAGCTTGCTCGGCTTACTTTCCGGGACTTACCCTATGCTTATATGAAGCTAGCAGAAACCAACCCACTCAGGATTTACCCCCTAGGACTTACCCCCCGCAGGTACCAGCCTGCTCGGAATTACCCTATACCGTAAATCTACGACCGGTCATAATACAATGGGACTATTGAATAAGCTCTGGTTTTCTAGGTCCATATCCTATTATTGGTTCAACCTACAACTCTCATCTCCCCAAGATATGGGAATGACTGGTAACAGGTGTAGGAACTGTGCCTACCTTGTTTTTGGTGCTGGCTCCTGTTTCACTGATTCGGACTCTCTAGTTTGACTGTGAATCGTGGTGAATCCTGACGACAACGGTTTTGAACGAAGAAACTCAAATGGATGACTCGAAAAAAAGCTCAAACCAAGTTCATTCACCCACTGGGTCAAACAGCTGTAAAGACAAAGACTTGTTTACACAAGCACGTATATTTATACCCTTCTACTAGGAGTCAACTCCTTGCACATCTAGATAGCCAATGCATCTCTGCTGCTGGTCAGGAACGTAATTGGTTCCTTTTACTGGTGTAGTCATGGTCTAACCTCCTGCTAGAACCTTCGTAGGCATGTAAGTACTAGGACCCGGTTACTTGGTTACTCAGCCCTGCACATTAGAGGCTGCTGCCCTTTAGACATGGAATCACTGGCCACTTTAATAATGGAACACTAGTCACTTTAATGTTTACTTAGTGCTTTATTCATCTCATATATGCTGTATTCTATTCTACTGTATTTTAGTCAATGCAACTCCGACATTGCCCGTCCTAATATTTATGTTTCTTAATTCCATTCTTTTACTTTTAGATTTGTGTGTATTGTTGTGAATTGTTAGGTACTACTGCACTGTCGGAATTAGGAACACAAGCATTTCGCTACACCCACAGTAACATCTGCTAAAAATGTGTACCGGTATGTGACCAATAACTTGATTTGAAGTGTGTGTGTGATAGGAATATTCCTTCTCACTCCTCCCTAATCCATGGCTGTCCTACCTTATCAGTGACTGAAACCAGACTGTTGCCTTTTGCCTTCCTCTATAGGATCCATGAGATTTAACTATAACCTGTTTTACAGAATGTAAACTCCCTGCCTCCCACCCTTGTCTCCCTCAGTAACTTTCCATGCACCGTGTTCTTATCCACCCTCCTTTGACCCCAACATATATTAATGTAAAGTAATCAATACATTCTAGTATGGTAACATAAATAAGTATATTTCAATCTAGAAAAAAACAACTGTTGACCTAGAGTTGTCTGTTCTTTCGACCAAGCGATTGGTTTAAAATGTGTATTTTTCCATATATAGACACACCATATATTTGAATAAAATCAACTATATGTAGGCTACTGAGCTTGTCTGATGCTTTAAGCACTGTAATTTAAAAATGAAGACAAACAAATTACTAAAAAGGGAGCCAGAGATCAATAAAGCCTAACCAGAAGAAAAAAAACTGGTCCGTTTTAGTTCACCCATCTGATTCACAGGCGTGAATCAGATGGGTGTCTTGTGTGTCATAATTTTTAAAATATATATTTGCCACTGCTCGACTACAAAAATCTTGGTCGACCAACAGCCTATCGACCAAACAATCGACCAGTCGACTAAATGGGGTCAGCCCTAATCCATAGCAACAGCTCCACTGGGGCTGCTCTGCTCATTGATGAGATATGTTATGAGCATGAGAAAATGGCTCCGATTCAAAATGTTAGTGATAACTGAGCCCTACCTGTACCCAACTTCTTAATGAAAAAACAGGCCCTACCCAGTCCTAACCTGATGTATAATGTCGGGTAGCTCTAATATAGGGTGTCCACCCTCTCTGCCCAGAGTGGTTGAAATCGCGCTGTGGTGATGAAATTTCACTTCCTTATGTTATAAAATACATTTTACCAAGACAAATATGATTCTTCATGTTCTGAATCGTTCAGTGGGGTCTTTCTCTAACATATCATTAACATTATATCTATAATATAGCATACGACTGCTGGCTTGTTTCTGAAGCTAAGCAGGGTTGGTCCTGGTCAGTCCCTGGATGGGAGACCAGATGCTGCTGGAAGTGGTGTTGGAGGGCCAGTAGGAGGCACTCTTTCCTCTGGTCTAAAAAAAAATATCCCAATGCCCCAGGGCAGTGATTGGGGACATTGCCCTGTGTAGGGTGCCGTCTTTCAGATGGGACGTTAAACGGGTGTCCTGACTCTCTGAGGTCATTAAAGATTCCATGGCACTTATCATAAGAGTAGGGGTGTTGACCCCGGTGTCCTGGCTAAATTCCCAATCTGACCCTCAGACCATCATGGTCACTTAATAATCCCCAGTTTACAATTGGCTCATTCATCCCCCTCCTCTCCCCTGTAACTATTCCCCAGGTCGTTGCTGCAAATGAGAACGTGTTCTCAGTCAACATACCTGGTAAAATAACAGATAAATAAAAATAAAAAATTATATCCGAAAAGTCCGATTTCGTAACCTAATACATCCGATAATAAGTACCAAGATCTGACAGAGCAGTACCTTCTCACAGACACTTTTGAGGATTTGACATGTTCTTGTGGTCGTCTGCAAAGTTGTTCCCAACAAGAATTTCATATTAATCTGAAGAGTGTATACCTAACTGAAAATACTATGGCATGTCTCAATCGATATCTATCTTACCTCTTCTTTTTTTTTTGTCCCCCGAGTTAGAGAAGAAAGATGACAAGTTCAACTGTGAGCCTGTCAGTCAGCCTTCATTCTCCCACTGCATCCAGCCTAGCTGACGCAATGCTTTTTTCCAGATATTTTAGAAAACATTTTTGGCCCCTTTTTTAATTTTTTCGGCCTCCGTTGATTTAGTCTCCCTAATTTTGGCCATCTGATCCTACAATGGTAAAAACTCCAATAACTTTGGAACGGATGATGATGGTTGTCTTAGGAGTGTATACACAATTAACATTATTTTACCCATTGGACAAAATATGCATTTTTGATTGGATACCCTACTTCTGGAATAGTTCTGTTATACTGTCCTCATTAATGAACAATGTTGCTGTATATGCTAGTGTGTATGTCTGATTCTCTTCAATTGTGCTATGTTTCAGAGGCACACTGCGTCGACCCCCAAACCCCCATCCTCCATGGTGGACAAGAGGTCCAGTTACACAGACCTCACTATGCCAGGTGGGTACAACACTGTCTTCATTCATATCATTTAATGGTTGTCCAACAGAACAGACATATTTACATTTGAGTTATTTAGGAGACACTTGTCCAATGAGTCAGTGCATTCACCTAGTTTAGTTGGTTTACCTCACTGCACCATGACCTCACAGATGAACACCACAAGACCGAAACAAGTCCGTCACTGCCGTCCTGATGTCCATGTATAGCTAGGAGGTTGGAATAGTAGAGCGAGTGTGTAGCAGACGGGGGATGGGAGATTGACCTCCTATCTTGAGTGTCAGGTGTAATAATGGAAGAAGGGCCACAGGCACTGCAATCACATGAGGTTCATATAACAGGCACTGCAATCACATGAGGTTCATATAGCAGCCCAGCGCAGACAGCCATCGGTGGTGAGGCCACAGGCACTGCAATCACCTGAGGTTCATATAGCAGCCCAGCGCAGACAGCCATCGGTGGTGAGGCCACAGGCACTGCAATCACATGAGGTTCATATAGCAGGCACTGCAATCACCTGAGGTTCATATAACAGGCACTGCAATCACATGAGGTTCATATAACAGGCACTGCAATCAACTGAGGTTCATATAACAGGCACTGCAATCACATGAGGTTCATATAGCAGCCCAGCGCAGACAGCCATCGGTGGTGAGGCCACAGGCACTGCAATCACATGAGGTTCATATTGCAGGCACTGCAATCACATGAGGTTCATATAGCAGGCACTGCAATCACATGGGGTTCATATAGCAGGCACTGCAATCACATGAGGTTCATATAGCAACCCAGCGCAGACAGCCATCGGTGGTGAGGCCACAGGCACTGCAATCACATGAGGTTCATATTGCAGGCACTGCAATCACATGAGGTTCATATAGCAGGCACTGCAATCACATGGGGTTCATATAGCAGGCACTGCAATCACCTGAGGTTCATATAGCAGGCACTGCAATCACATGGGGTTCATATAGCAGGCACTGCAATCACATGAGGTTCATATAGCAACCCAGCGCAGACAGCCATCGGTGGTGAGGCCACAGGCACTGCAATCACATGAGGTTCATATAGCAGGCACTGCAATCACATGAGGTTCATATAGCAGCCCAGCGCAGACAGCCATCGGTGGGGAGGCCACAGGCACTGCAATCACATGGGGTTCATATAGCAGCCCAGCACAGACAGCCATCGGTGGGGAGGCCACAGGCACTGCAATCACATGGGGTTCATATAGCAGCCCAGCGCAGACAGCCATCGGTGGGGAGGCCACAGGCACTGCAATCACATGGGGTTCATATAGCAGCCCAGCGCAGACAGCCATCGGTGGGGAGGCCACAGGCACTGCAATCACATGAGGTTCATATAGCAGCCCAGCGCAGACAGCCATCGGTGGTGAGGCCACAGGCACTGCAATCACATGAGGTTCATATAGCAGCCCAGCGTAGACAGCCATCGGTGGTGAGGCCACAGGCACTGCAATCACATGAGGTTCATATAGCAGCCCAGCGCAGACAGGCATCGGTGGGGAGGCCACAGGCTCAGACAACAGGGCTTTGCCCTAAATGGCATACTATTCCTCCTTTTTATATAGAGCTCTATAGGCCTGGTCAAAAGTAGTGCATTTAATGGAGAATAGGGTGCCATGTTGGATGCAGACAAGGAGTAAAAAGAGAATGCCACAGTGGATTTAGATGCCTGTTCACACACTTCTTAAGAGCCACCGTTGCTAACTCAGCTCACACTCAGTTTTTCCACTTAGCTTGGCACAAAAGCAGCCAACTGTGAGCCTCACAAAGCTCTAGTTTCATATTTAGGAAAAGTCTGTTTGCATTAACGGGTAATCATGTTTTAATGTAATAACTTGGGCTCTGAAGTGTGCTTATTTACTGTCTGGATGATTTTATGGATCGGGGTTATGACTTGCCCCCTGCTTCAACCAACATACTTCCATATTTAGTTAATTTAAGGGTCCATTTAGAGTACTAGGGACTGTGTTCTCCATCCCTAACAGCAGATCACCTGCTCCGGGCCTCACCTGGGACCCCCTCTGCCCTCCAGAGGGTCCCCAACATGGACTCCAAGTCCCTCTCAGGTGTGTGTTTACTATATGCACCTGTCTGATCCTGTATCATACATTTGCGACTGTGTGCTGTGCTCCAAATTACTTTATTGTGGCTTGATAGTGAAAGTAATGTGATTGTGGTGCAGATAACACTGTGGTTAACTACTTTCGTTAGTCATCACAGTGACCCATGTTCCAGTAAGTGACCTTTCTCCTGTCTTGTCCCCAGTGTCCCGAAGGTGCAGTGAGGAGCTGAAGAGGGACATGTCTGCCTCAGAGAACACTGCCTCGGCCTCCCTCATCACCTCCTCCCTTTCAGCTGCCTCCTCCCCCACCGCCTCAGTCACCCCCTCCGCAAGGGGACGCTTACGGTATGGACTCCTCCTCTGTCTGTCTGTCTGTCTGTCTCGTTCCGTCTGTCTGTCTCGTCTGTCTTGTCTGTCTGTCTTGTCTGTCCCGTCCGTCCTATTCTTTAAGCTCACTGTTTGATTAAATAAGACACAAATTAGTCAAGAGGGAGCCAGAGATCAAGATAACCTTGTCCTGACCGCTCCTGCTGGCGTTAGCAGATTCTGCCCTTATTCCCCTGAAGTTCCTGGTAATGGGCTACAAAGGGAGTCGGCAGTCTTTCTCATGTGAAATGCCAATTTATCTTGCAATTTCTACTGATCTGTGTGCCAATTATGGTTTTCATATGCACATTTTGGTGGAACAGTTTCTTTTAATTTAGAATGTCTCCATATCTCTAAATCATTGTCATGTGGTTAATCAAAATTCTATCCAAATCTAAATGATACAAACCTTTTGCCATTGCCAAGTATGTAAAAATAGCCTACATAAAGCCAACAAATAAAAACATTGCAGCTTGCAGGTAAAAAATATCCTGATAAAAATAAATGTCCTATAAATCACATTGGCTACACATGGCCTGGCCTGTCTGCAAGCAACTTGTAACATTGTATCAGATATTAACTTGGGTCCCACCTGAAGGTCACTACCAAACTTGCAACAGCCCTAGTTTGTGTTTCTATCTGTCTGTATCTCTGTCTGTGTCGCTATCAATATCTGTGGATGTCTATCTGTCTGTGTCCCATCTCCCTATGGCTCCTCTGCCCTACAGATGGGTATATCAGTAATTAAGCAAAGTGGCAGATTGATTGTCTAGTCTATCAGAGGGATGTGGGGTGTGAACTAGAAATGCCAGGTAATTCAGGAGAGCATGACTGGAAATCCAATTGACTGCAAACATATATTGAGCGCTGACAACGCACACTGCTCTGAATGGTTGACAGGCCCGACTAAAAGGACTTTCCTCCTTTCACTATCTCCCTCTCGTTCCTCTCTCTCTCTTCCCCTCTTTCTCGATCTATCCCCTCTCTCTCTCTCTCTTTCTCTCTCTCTCTTTCTCTTTCTCTGTCTCTCTTTCTCTCTCTGTCTTTTTCTTTCTCTCTCTGTCTCTTTCTCTCTCTCTTTCTTTCTCTCTCTCTTTCTTTCTCTCTGTCTCTTTCTTTCTCTCTGTCTATTTCTTTCTCTCTCTCTTTCTTTCTCTCTCTCTCTCTTTCTCTCTCTCTTTCTCTCTCTCTCTTTCTCTCTCTCTTTCTTTCTCTCTGTCTATTTCTTTCTCTCTCTCTGTCTCTCTCTCTCTCTCTCTCTCTCTCTCTCATATTTATTTATTTATATATACACTGCTCAAAAAAAATAAAGGGAACACTTAAACAACACAATGTAACTCCAAGTCAATCACACTTCTGTGAAATCAAACTGTCCACTTAGGAAGCAACACTGATTGACAAAAAATTTCACATGCTGTTGTGCAAATGGAATAGACAACAGGTGGAAATTATAGGCAATTAGCAAGACACCCCCAATAAAGGAGTGGTTCTGCAGGTGGTAACCACAGACCACTTCTCAATTCCTATGCTTCCTGGCTGATGTTTTGGTCACTTTTGAATGCTGGCGGTGCTTTCACTCTAGTGGTAGCATGAGACGGAGTCTACAACCCACACAACTGGCTCAGGTAGTGCAGCTCATCCAGGATGGCACATCAATGCGAGATGTGGCAAGAAGGTTTGCTGTGTCTGTCAGCGTAGTGTCCAGAGCATGGAGGCGCTACCAGGAGACAGGCCAGTACATCAGGAGACGTGGAGGAGGCCGTAGGAGGGCAACAACCCAGCAGCAGGACCGCTACCTCCGCCTTTGTGCAAGGAGGAGCAGGAGGAGCACTGCCAGAGCCCTGCAAAATGACCTCCATCAGGCCACAAATGTGCATGTGTCTGCTCAAATGGTCAGAAACAGACTCCATGAGGGTGGTATGAGGGCCCGACGTCCACAGGTGGGGGTTTACAGCCCAACCCCGTGCAGGACGTTTGGCATTTGCCAGAGAACACCAAGATTGGCAAATTCGCCACTGGCGCCCTGTGCTCTTCACAGATGAAAGCAGGTTCACACTGAGCACATGTGACAGACGTGACAGTCTGGAGACGCCGTAGAGAACGTTCTGCTGCCTGCAACATCCTCCAGCATGACCGGTTTGGCGGTGGGTCAGTCATGGTGTGGGGTGGCATTTCTTTGGGGGGCCGCACAGCCCTCCATGTGCTCGCCTGAGGTAGCCTGACTGCCATTAGGTACCGAGATGAGATCCTCAGACCCCTTGTGGGACCATTTGCTGGTGCGGTTGGCCCTGGGTTCCTCCTAATGCAAGAGTGTGTCAGCAGTTCCTGCAAGAGGATGCTATGGACTGGCCCACCTGTTCCCCAGACCTGGGACATCATGTCTCGCTCCATCCACCAACGCCACGTTGCACTACAGACTGTCCAGGAGTTGGCGGATGCTTTTGTCCAGGTCTGGGAGGAGATCCCTCAGGAGACCATCCGCCACCTCATCAGGAGCATGCCCAGGCGTTGTAGGGATGTCATACAGGCACGTGGAGGCCACACACACTACTGAGCCTCATTTTGACTTGTTTTAAGGACATTACATCAAAGTTGGATCAGCCTGTAGTGTGGTTTTCCACTTTAATTTTGAGTGTGACTCCAAATCCAGACCTCCATGGGTTGATAAATTTGATTTCCATTGATCATTTTTGTGTGATATTGTTGTCAGCACATTCAACTATGTAAAGAAAAAAGTATTTAATATGAATATTTTATTCATTCAGATCTAGGATGTGTTATTTTAGTGTTCCCTTTATTTTTTTGAGCAGTATATATATATATATATATATATATATATATATATATATATACACACACACACTACCGTTCAGAAAAGCACTTTTTTTTGTCCATTAAAATAACATCAACTTGATCAGAAATACAGTGTAGACATTGTTAACACTTGAAACCACCCATCCCGGATCTGGGATAATTGTCATTAACTACGCTAAATAGCATAGCGCAACGGTCAAATAATCTTACTAGAAAATATTCATGAAATCACAAGTGAAATATAGCGAAACACAGCTTAGCCTTTTGTTAATCACCCTGTCGTCTCAGATTTTGAAATGATGCTTTACAGCGAAAACAATACAAGCGTTTGTGTAAGTTTATCGATATACTAGAAAAACATTATGTACACCTAGCGGCAGGTAACTTGGTCACGAAAATCAGAAAAGCAATCAAATTAATCGTTTACCTTTGATGAGCTTCAGATGTTTTCACTCACGAGACTCCCAGTTACACAGAAAATGTTCCTTTTGTTTGATAAAGATTTTTTTTATATCCAAATACCTCCGTTAGTTTGGTGCGTTTTATGCCTAGGAATCCACCGAAAATAGCGGTCACGACAACGCAGACAAAAATTCCAAATTATATCCATAATATCGACAGAAACATGGCAAACATTTTTTATAATCAATCCTCAAGGTGTTTTTCAAATATCTATTCGATAATATATCAACCGGGACAGTTGGCTTTTCACTAGGACCGGGAGGAAAAATGTCTACCTCTCTGTTTTGCGCAAAAATCACACTGAGAGCCAACAACTGACCACTTACGCAATGTGGACGTTTACGCTCATTCTTCAAAATAAAGGCCTGAAACTACGTCTAAAGGCTGTAGACACCTTAGGGAAGCCACAGAAAAAGGAATCTGGTTGATATCAATGGGCAATAGGGATGCATAGAAAGACAGGGGTTTCAAAATAAGAGTCACTTCCTGATTGGATTTTTCTCAGGATTTCGCCTGCAATATCAGTTCTGTTATACTCACAGATAATATTTTTACAGTTTTGGAAACTTTAGAGTGTTTTCTATCCTAAGCTGTCAATTATATGCATATTCTAGCATCTTGTCCTGAGAAATAGGCAGTTTACTTTGGGAACGTTATTTTTCCAAAAATAAAAAGAGTGCCCCCTAGCTTCAAGAGGTTTGTTGTAAAAGACTATTGTAGCTGGAAACGGCTGATTTTTTTTATGGAATATCTACATCGGCGAACAGAGGCCTATTCAGCTACCATCAGTCCTGTGTTCCAATGGCACGTTGTTGGCTAATCAAAGTTTGCCATTTTAAAAGGCTAATTGATCATTAGAAAACAATTTTTCAATTATGTTAGCACAGCTGAAAACTGTTGTCCTGATTAAAGAAGCAATACAACTGGCCTTTAGACTTGTTGGGTATGTGGAGCATCAGCATTTGTGGGTTCGATTACAGGCTCAAAATGGCCAGAAACAAAACTTTATTCTGAAACTCGTCAGTGTGTTCTTGTTCTGATAAATGAAAGCTATTGCATGCAAGAAACTGAAGATCTGGTACAACGCTGTGTACTACTCCCTTCCCAGAACAGCACAAACTGGCCCTAACCAGAATAGAAAGAGTGGGAGGCCCGGTGCACAACTGAACAAGAGGACAAGTACATTAGTGTCAAGTTTGAGAAACAGACGCCTCATAAGTCCTCAACTGGCAGCTTCATTAAATAGTACCCGCAAAACACTAGTCTCAATGTCAACAGTGAAGAGGCGACTCCAGGATGCTGGCCTTCTAGGCAGCTTAGTTTCTCAAACTAGACACTAATGTATTTGTCCTCTTGCTCAGTTGTACACCGGAGCTTCCCACTCCCTTTTTCTATTCTGGTTATAGCCTGTTTGCGCTGAATTATGGAAGGATTATTTTGTCCACAGCTTAACTTGCTAGTCGGTGAATGTAGGGGATGAAAAAAACACATTGTATTTTTGAGGTTTTCAATGTCACGCTGATGTGTTGTAGATTTTCCTCTTCCGAAAGGTGCACTGAGGCAGTTTGTCAGACACAGATATAGCCTAGTGCTGGACTGAAAAGCAAGCTTAATGGAGAATCTCCTTTGAGAATCCTTTTTAGTCCAAGATCAGGCTAAATATGTGTCTGTAAAACCGCCCCTATGTGTCCGCTTTATTATTTTTGTTCCTGTGTTCTTTCTTGTCCTTCTGTGTGTCCATAGGGAGGAGAGAAAAGACGCCCTGTCTGCACTGGCCAGGGAGTACGGGGGATCCAAGAGGAACGCCCTGCTGAAGTGGTGCCAGAAGAAGACTGAAGGATACCTGGTAATAACCAACAGGGTGGGAAAAGGGTGGAGGGTACAGGCTGGCGGTAAGACACACACGTGCATGCACACACCAACTTAGGCGACTTACTTACTCCATCCCATTGGACAATGTTTGGTTTGGATGCAGGAAAGAATATCAGATTATAACCGTTACTGTTTTGATCAGTAACGCCTTATGCTCTCAATGGAATAGCTGCAAAAACAGATGGTAAACACTGTGTTTCCTTCCTGTTCGTTTCCAATCAGATCCCCTTCCTTCTCCTTCCAGGCTTTTAAGATGTTTACTCACCAGGCAGCATTAAGGATGCCCTGTGTAGTTACCATGGTAGCAGTTAGGCTTTGCCCTCTCCAGGAAGTGTGACAGACTTCGCCCTAATCCCGGCCTCTCTTCTGCCAACTTGACCTCTCCTCTCGCTGAAACTCTGACGCTATGGGCAAGGGCACGTTGGCACAGATGGGCATTGTGGGGAACTGTGTAGGGTAAAAAAAAATAGAGGATTATAGTCTCTGTTGTAGCACAAGCGTTCTTAGCCGTTCAGTTTGGGAAATAGAAAGACAAGGCCTTTAATACTATGTTAAATAGCCTCTCTGCTTTTTCGTATTTTCTGTTGGTTTCTGGCAGGGGCAGTCCCCTGTCTCCCCTGTCGTAAATGTTCTCTGTCTCGCTCTCTGTCTCTTACCGCTTTTTGTCATTGTTTTCAGGAGTACTGTAGTTAATGTGTTCATTACCTGTTCTCTGGTGCTGCTAGGAGCCATGCTCACTGTAAACACTGCTACCAGCCATGCCTCTCCTACTGTAGCTCAGCCCTGTTTTCCCACAGATTGTACCTTAATGTTCTCTGCTGAGCTCGTCCTGTTGCTTTTACTCTCCAGCTCTATCCATCGGTGGTTCATATATTTTTCTGCCAACACTGGTAAAGCAAGGGGATGCAGAGAGAATACTTACCTTCAACCTAGCACATATGTATGTGTTCCTTGTTGCTACGTTTGTTTGCATTTTAACAGTCCTTTCTCAAAAGTTTCATTGTGTAAAAAGATTCTGAGGAAAAGATGCGCTTTAATAACCCGTGTAGTCACTAACAATGGTGAGCCAGAGTTTCTTTGTGTAAAAAGATTCTGAGGAAAAGATGCGCTTTAATAACCCGTGTAGTCACTAACAATGGTGAGCCAGAGTTTCTTTGTGTAAAAAGATTCTGAGGAAAAGATGCGCTTTAATAACCCGTGTAGTCACTAACAATGGTGAGCCAGAGTTTCTTTGTGTAAAAAGATTCTGAGGAAAAGATGCGCTTTAATAACCCGTGTAGTCACTAACAATGGTGAGCCAGGGTTTCTTTGTGTAAAAAGATTCTGAGGAAAAGATGCACTTTAATAACCCGTGTAGTCACTAACAATGGTGAGCCAGAGTTTCTTTGTGTAAAAAGATTCTGAGGAAAAGATGCACTTTTAATAACCCGTGTAGTCACTAACAATGGTGAGCCAGGGTTTCTTTGTGTAAAAAGGTTCTGAGGAAAAGATGCACTTTTAATAACCCGTGTAGTCACTAACAATGGTGAGCCAGGGTTTCTTTGTGGAAAAAGGTTCTGAGGAAAAGATGCACTTTAATAAGCCGTGTAGTCACTAACTATGGTGAGCCAGAGTTTCATTGTGTAAAAAGATTCTGAGGAAAAGATGCACTTTTAATAACCCGTGTAGTCACTAACAATGGTGAGCCAGGGTTTCTTTGTGGAAAAAGGTTCTGAGGAAAAGATGCACTTTAATAACCCGTGTAGTCACTAACATTGGTGAGCCAGGGTTTCTTTGTGGAAAAAGGCCTCTCCCATCTCCTCATTGGTTTATAGAAGCAGGTACCCACGTGCCATCTCCTCATTGGTTATACCCACGTGGGTGACTAAAAGACGAACTGTGTTGCCGGTCGGTGTAGTAATACTATGAAAGTTTAGATGCCAATCACCATATAAGTTCAAAGATGAAAAAGCCTGGAAGAAGGAGAGATGACTAGAAACGATTTGGTTGACCGTTTTATGTATGGATTAATTGTCGGAGTAGAGGACCTTGTGCATTTCATGTAAAATAACTCGATGTTTAAATCCCAGGACAAATTAGCTAGCAACAGCAAGCTAGCTAAATAGGACAAATTAGCTAGCAAGTGCAAGCTAACTAGCTAAATTGCTATAAATGTTTAATGCTTTTCGACCTGTTCCCAAATTAATGCAATTGGTTCAGAGTTTGTTTTGATATTTTAACCTGCGTGTCATGATCGCGTTTGGTGTGGGGGGACAAAATAAATGTATGCATGATGGTGCGCAGCCGGTTTGGTGGATTGCTGCAGAGATAGGAGAACCTTCCAGAAGACAACTATCTCCACAGAGGAACTCTGGAGCTCTGTCAGAGTGACCATCTGGTTCTTGGTCACCTCCCTGACCAAGGCCTTTCTCCCCTGATTGCTCAGTTTGGCTGGGCGGCCACCTCTAGGAAGAGTCTTGGTGGTTCCAAACTTCCATTTAAGAATAATGGAAGCCATTGTGATCTTGGGGACCTTCAATGTTGCAGAAATGTTTTGGTACGCTTCCCCAGATCTGTGCCTTGACACAATCCTGTCTCGGAGGTCTTACGGACAATTCCTTCGACCTCATGGCTTGTTTTTTGCTCTGACATGCACTATCAACTTGGACATTATAGAGACAGGCGCGTGCCTTTCCAAATCATGTCCAATCAATTGAATTTACCACAGGAGGACTCCAAGTTGTAGAAACATCTCAAGTATGATCAATGGAAACAGGATGCACCTGAGCTCAATTTCGAGTATCATAGTAAGGGGTCTGAATATTTATGTATTTCTTGTTTAAATTTGTAGTAAATTTTCAAATCATTTCTAAACCTGTTTTTGCATTGTCATTATGAGGTATTGTGTGTAGATCAATGAGGATTTGTTTTATTTAATCAATTTTAGAATAAGGCTGTAACGTAACACAAAGCAGAGAAAGTCAAGGGGTCTGAATACTTTCCAAATACACTGTAGTGGGCTGACTACAAAGCCATTTATAGTCATGGGACAAGAATAAGTCTCTTTCCACAGCACTTTCTAGAGAGACACACACACATAGTGTTTGGGCGCACGTGAGGTGTGCATGTGTGTGTGCATCCCAATTGAAGGGCATCCATCCGTGTGGCACATTAA
This sequence comes from Oncorhynchus clarkii lewisi, assembly GCF_045791955.1. Lineage (NCBI taxonomy): Eukaryota > Metazoa > Chordata > Actinopteri > Salmoniformes > Salmonidae > Oncorhynchus > Oncorhynchus clarkii. Next base: position 25,859,605 of record NC_092151.1, on the reverse strand, counting down.
AAAGGTTAAGCCAACCGAACATGAATCCCCCCTACCTACCGTACCTGGTCATAACAACAGGGCTATAAAGTCCCAGACACACACACACACACACACAGTCGGCCCTAAATAGCTTCCCGTTGTATATTATGTGGGTTAGAGAGGGGAGCCGTGGGATGCAAGTCGATGGAGATAAACTTGTCCGCTAAGCAAACACATAGTGATAAAGTAGTGAAGCTAATACAATGGACTCTTTGATCATCTCTCACTTGAGTGCAAGTCAGTGTGAAGAAACACTAGTGTGCTAAAACTAGTACGTTCTTACACTTCCTTTGAAAGACCACAGTTTGCATCATCTACTGTTGACAGCTGTTGGGGATGACATGGTGAAACACAAGAATGGCCTCGGGCTCAGTGTTTCCTCTGCAGTCTTCTGTGGCGCTGCGCCGTGGCTAAATCCTATAATATAGTTGAGCAGACAGCCACACTGTTTCACTATGCTTTTATTCATCTAGAAAGAGGGCAATATTTTATTAATGTAGTAGTGTTTTTCACTAGAAAGCTATGACCTTTGGCTTTCAGCTGGAATTGTTTATTTATTTTGGAGAAAAACACTTTCCAACCCATACGATCTAGTACTCAATAAGAGTATAATAATACATATACAAATATGATGGTACAAAAATTGTGCATGAATAAGCCTTTTTATTCTTTATTCTTTATTTATATATATATAAATAATCTGTTTTAGGAACATCTACTCCAAATATTTCACCCTCTTTATTACTTTACCAATGACATTAGTGATGTTCAGAAATGTAACAGATTTTGACTGTCTCAATCAACATTTGGGCCACTGTGACTGCATCCGACGTAAAACATCATGAATAAAAAAACAGACAACCCCTTAGTAGAATAGTTTGTCTATTTCCTAGCTGGCTTGTTGTTGTGTGTTCTACGCAAGATACATATTCCTCAAGGTGTATTCAAGTTGCGAGTGCTATAGGGAAGGAAACATGCTTTCTGACCTGCAGTCAATAAACATCTATTCTTAATCCCATCACGGGACAGAAGACGTTTTAATGGCCATCGTTAGAAAGAGGAATCTCAGCTTTCCACTTCTAAATATGCTCAAACTTCACAATTTAGCAGCATCATGGTTAAGCATGTTATACCGCTCCGCAATTCGCCATGAGTGCGAAGGCGAGGGTGAGGCTAAATGTAACAGGTCAATTATAGGGTAACTTGGGGGGTAAAATGTCACTCTACCTCCAATCTTTTCTTTGGAAATTGTGATGAGACCGATGCATATTTTGAGTTGAGCAAGAGTAGTGGCAACCAGGGAAAGTGTTGGAGGGGAAAATGGTGACATGAAGGGGTAACTCAATATTAGGAAAGTGTTCCTAATGTTTGGAATTCTGTGCATATTCACTGTTTTGGGACAAAATGTATCAATTTGATGCTAACTAGTTAAAATATCATATTTGGGATCTACCTAATGATTAGCCCGATAGGGTAAATGCAGGTGGGCAACCCAATGCTTCAGCCTATTTATTTATAGCCACTATGCTGCATCAGTTGGGATATAGGTGACAATGCTTTTTGCTAATAGCATACCTGATAATATGGACCGTGCATAGGCTATATTCATGCCATGGTCCAACATGTTAAAATCATTTTACCAATATGTTGTTGGACACATTTCTGGAGTTGGAAATTCTATTTTAGATGGAGTCAGCAAAACAACCTCTTCTCCAACTGCTACACATTCTGTAGAGGAAACACTGCTAGGGCTGCTATTAGAGGGCCTTTAGTGTTATGCTCTTTCTCTCCTCTCCTCTCTCCAGAACATTGATATCACCAACTTCAGCAGCAGCTGGAACGACGGGCTGGCTTTCTGTGCTGTTCTCCACACCTACCTGCCTGCCCACATTCCCTACCTGGAGCTCTCCAGCCAGGACAAGGTGAGATGGACCCCCTCAGTCCACTGACCAGAAGGTTCTTAGTGTGGAAATTATATACATGTAGTTCGTTCATCAAATGTATTTTCTCCCTTTTCCTTCAGAAGCGAAATTTCACACTGGCTTTCCAGGCCGCTGAAAGTGTCGGGATCAAGTCCTCATTGGTTGGTGTCCGAGCTAAAATTAACTGATATTTGACTACCACTCAAAAGTGTAGAATGAAATGACCAAGATGCTTTATATGGCTGGAGGGGTGAGAGACATGTTCCCATATCCCTTCCTCCCCTTTGTAAGGCTTGACTAGAAAGACTAGGCAACAGAAAGACAGGGCTGATTATAGTTCAGCAGTAATGCACACCAACAGTACATAGATTGGCTGGCTGTAGCCCATAAAAGACGATGTGCTCATGGCAAGCAGCTACAGCTGACTTAAGAGCAGTGTCACACCAAGGCCAGTTGACTTCATCTTAATAAGAGACAGTCTGGGTTTCATTTGTGGGTGATCCAGTCCAGAGTGCCGATGGAGGGGGAGGAGATTTACTATTGAAACAACAGACACATTCACTCTGCGTCTTGCCTCTTGTCAATTTTACAACCCGTTAGATATTAAATTATAATGTAGCTTTTTTTACAACCAAATCTATATTTGTGATGTAAATGGCATGTTACAGAAGGGTCCCGGCACATTTTTGAGAAACTTAACCTAACCCGTGATTCAGTACAGGGGCTCTGAATAAACATGAACAAATAATCCAAAACCACCAAAATACCTCCTTTCAGAAACAGAAAAGCTCTCAGTATAGTGATGCGGGTGTTTAGATGTTGTACACCAAATTGTCATTCCGAACATTATCCACAACATTATATTCCATTTTGTTTTGACTTGAGCGATACATCTCCGTCCATTCTAGCATGGAGAATAGAACAGTTGGATAGGCTCGAGTCGCACATATGGAATATAACATTGCGGATGAAGTTTGGAATGACACAGTTCTCCTTTAAGAAGATGCAGTAACACCTCTCAACCTTTCTCTGGTGGAAGGTATTGTGATGTGTTACTCCTAGGTCAGAACTGTATTCCTCACGGTCTCTCACTGACACTATTCTAAACACACAATTTGCAGCGAAAGAAAGTATGCAGTGTGATGTGCATTTTGTACTGCAATACATCTAAACATGTCTCTCTTTTGTCTGTCTTTCTCTCTCAGGACATTGGAGAGATGGTGCACACAGAGAGGCCTGACTGGCAGAGTGTGATGACCTACGTCACTGCCATCTACAAGTACTTTGAGACGTGACCCATCTTCAAGCCTGAACACCTCGCTTGCCCACACACACACACACACGTCCAGCCAGGGATGTCATCGCAACACTGGACAACCTTAGAGCAACATCAGCCAATGCTACCTGCGGAGACGTCTGGGACCCTGAGTTCTATGTTAAGCTGCATAGCTTACCTAACTCAGCCAATGCTACCTGCGGAGACGTCTGGGACCCTGAGTTCTATGTTAAGCTGCATAGTTTACCTAACTCGGCCAATATATTCCATGTTTCACTGCAATTTTCTACAAACTCTTGGCTTGGGATGCTCATGTGGCTTCTCAGTTTGATTGAATTCTTCAGACTAGGCTGTGGATAGACTGAGGCCATGGGTATTAGACAATGTGTTGAACTGTCCTTCAACTTTCCCTGGGTCAGTGACTTCCTGTATACTCAAGTCTTCTGGCCTCTTGACCCCAGTCCTATGTGACCTCTGTGCTGCAGTAGCCTACACCATCATTACCTCCAACGTTACACTGTAGTTCATGTTTAGCTAGCTGAAAACATAATGTGTGTATGGTTTTGGATTTGGAATACTGCCAAGAACAGGATTGCCTTTTTTAAATGCCTTTGGCTTTGTCCATTTTGTCACTAAGCTCCATGTATTGAGGGTAAGGGTGATTTACCTGACTGACAGAGGGTCCAGCCTAACTATAGGTGTTCTAACTAGGCTGTTTTAACCCAATGCTTTGCTGTGATATTTATTCCAAAGAGATAATAACTTCATACGAATCAATGCCATGTTTGTCTCTTGTTTTTGCCAATTATGACAATGAGCATTGACCCGTTATGAATATTAATAATACATAGGACTTCTAGTGCTTTTTGAAGGACCCGAAGTCAGAGTTCAATCGCATTGACGTCTTTTACGCCATTTATTATTTCTCAGTCCGTTGTGTCCAAACTCGGTAAGCGTGATGGTTGGCCACCACGGCCAGTCTCTAGTTTTACAGTGAGGTCCCTGTAGCACACCCATTCATAAATAGGCTGAACAACACAGGGAGCTGACCTGATAAGCTAACAGTTTGGGCATTAAGGTAAAACCACCACTTACTGTTCAGCAAATCCTCCCTGGTTTCAAAGCACAACGGGATGTGAGGCTCTTACTTAAATGGAATGCGTTTAGACCTTCATCAATGCCATAAAAACCACAACGTTTCAAAGCCATTGGGTGTACTACGCACAGTAAAGCCCCTTCCTCCAGCACAGGAAATCATATTAGCGATGAATGTTCCCACACATGGGAAAAGCTTACAATCGTCATTTGCTTTGAAGTAGTTGAATAAGTATGTATGAGAACTTAGGAGTTGTGTTTTTGGTACATTGGAATATTTTCCTTATACTGAGATACCATGTGAATATTTCAGAACATTGTTGCTCATAAAGGCATCTGATAAGGTTTCCACAGCTAAGATGAGCTACAGTCATTTAAATTGTACTAGTCATTGCCAGGAATCAAGGCTAATAGACAGTGTATAAAACATTAGGAACACCTTCCCTCGGAATAGCCTCAATTCGTCGGGGCATGGACTCTTCCATGTTACAATGCTTCCCACAATGGAGCCCACAGTTGTGTCAAGTTATACACACGGGAAACTGTTGAGCATGAAAAATCCAGCAGTGTTGCAGTTCTTGACACAAAACAGTACAGTGTGCCTGGCACCTACTACCATACCCTGTTCAAAGGCAGTCAAATATTTTGTCTTGCCCATTCACCCTCTGAATGGCACACACACAATCCATGTCTTAATTGTGTCGAGGCTTAAAACTATTTTAACCCGTCTCCCCTTCCTCCACACTGATTGAAGTGGATTTAACAGGTGACATCAATAAGGGATCATAGCTTTCACCTGGATCCACCTGATCAGTCTGTGTCATGGAAAGAGCAGGTGTTCTTAATGTTTTGTACACTCAGTGTAATGTAAACCTTCCAGTTAGGGTAAGTTGGTGTAACACGCACCCTGCCTGTACATCTTACAGGAACCACTTCATGTCACAATCTTTCCCCAACACTTTCCCTGGTTGCCACTGTTTCTCAACAAAAAAAGTTATATCTGTCTCATCACAGAGTGATTCTGAGGTAGGGTGACGTTTTACCCCCCAAGTTACCCGACAATTGATCTGTTCCATTTTGTCTCACACTCCCCTATGTACTCGTGGCGAATTGCGGAGCGGTGTAACTACTTACACGGAACACTATGGTCATGATTTTGTTAGGACACTGGTCATGTTTTGGTTAAGTTGGTGTTTTGGTTTCTACAGTTCCTGGTTTGCACCTTGTAATACGTTATCTGATGAAATGGACTCGTTCATAAATAAGAGAATTGGGCTACATTATAAAGGTCACTGATGTCTCGCTGTAATATGAATTGGATCAAAAGTAGACTGAGCATAGCTAGAGCTTGTTATGTACTGTATGGGAACACTTCTCAAAGTAAAGAGTTGCCAGTCCGTCCTAGCTAACAGTAGGCAGGATGCCAATGTATTCTTATTTCCTTCTTTCCTTTTATAGCTCCACTCTGTTTAGTCAATGATTTAAAGACATGCTCTGGTACTTTTGCGACTTTTGTGACTAATCCCGCTTTGGGCTGGATGTGTCAGTGTAGGTCATACATAATCTATGAGCTGAATTACTCTCTTACCTCAATTAGCCACGAAATCCGTCGTTTGAAAGTGACTGATTTCTAAAAGCTGTGCTGTCACCCCCCCCTACATTTTCTCCCATGTGGGCCAGCACCCTAACAATTCAGGTTCCAGCCAATGAGATTCAGCCCCTTGCCATTTCAAATGATAGCTAGCAAGAATCACACAGCAGAGCGAGAATGAGAGAAATGACGTGGTGCACAATCTGCCGACGTGATGTAGTAAGCAGTTTTCGGGGACCACTTTTGGCTCGTGGGTGCTACTTTTAGAACTACTGGCTAAAAAGTACCGGAGAATCCCTTTAAGGTACCTGGGCTCATTTGACCATGGTTGAGCCTCCAACTACTCGTGTCAGAGGACCATTGAGTTAAAAGCATTCCCAAGTACAAACTGGGTTGACTTAACAGTTGTCCTCAATGTAAAGTTAACACTACTTGGCCGTTTTAACTTATTACGAAATTTTAAAAGTATTTTATGTTTTTTGAATGAGGTGAAAAGCATATTCAAAGAAAATGTAATGATTTTTTTTTATTCACTTTTGTGTGCGTTTGTGTGGAAGCTTGTATCTTGATGCAATACACATACATGACTGCAGTTGAATTCACTGAATAACTTAAATAATATTTTCTTATTGTTCTTTTTTTTTAGACATCTGTAATCTATTATTGATTCCGTTTTTTAATTCCCCATTGCTAATAAACTGTCACGCTGAAAGTTACATGCCTTACAGGCTTTATTTGTATTTATAAAAAATGTAAGCTAGAATTGAGTTCTTGGCCACTTGAATACTTTTCTCTCAGACTACAAAGTAGAACGTTTGCTTTGCTCCAATGCAGATTAAAGCACTAGTTCTAATGCCACAGGCACCACATCCTATATCCACATACCCACATGGGTTGTTTGTGTGGGCTAAACCCTACACTTTCCTCATCCGCCTTGCAAGGAAATGGTTTGTAGTAAGTGTTGCTGCCTGTAAGGTTGCTGTCAACACTCTTGTAACAAGATTGCAGTCATCTTGGTACACAAGTTGACAATTATTTTACTGTCTTTCTCTTTCATGTTATTCAATTGTTACCATGCACCTGCAGCAAAGATATAGCTCAGATGTGCGAGTGCCTTTTGAATCACTGTCTATGGTATAATTAGCTGATTAGCATTTCATTTGGGGGGGGGGGGGGGGGGTAAATACAGGTGAATATATTGATAAAGTCACATTGTCTGAGAGAGATTTACATGGTTATCAAAATGTCACGCCAGGATAAACCTACATGAAATACAGCCCTTATTTTAAGTACTTTTTCAAATCCCCTATGGGGAAAAATGAATGGTGGAAAAACAATTGGAACCATTTCCCTGTTTGACCGCTAGGTTTTATGGGTATGTCACCCCCACTGTAATCTCCTCATCATTGAAACTGATCCTGGTCACTTTAATATAAGACACACATCTGAGCTACCTCAACTCTGTTTTCAATTTTTTTGACACCTTTTAAATTTATTTTACCTTTATTTAACTAGGCAAGTCAATTAAGAACAAATTCTTATTTTCAATGCCGGCCTAGTGGGTTAACTGCCTTGTTCAGGGGCAGAACAACGCAACCTTTCCGTTGCAAGTCTAACGCTCTAACCACTAGGCTACCTGCCTGTTGATTGGCTCATTGAAGGTGTCTCTCCCCAGCAATCACATAAAGTTCTGAGAACCATATGTTTCTTAAAGCTTGGTGAGTGTGTTTGTCATATAGTTATTTTGCATACAACTTTCTGGGAATGGTGCAGGATAGTTGATTGGCTTTGGAAAATTCTCAGCACATTTAAGGAACTTGACAAAAAAAATAATATTTTTATTATTTTAACAGAACGTTTCCTAAAAGTTCAAACATGGTTAAATGTAATTTAAATGTTGGTAATGTTTTAGGAATGTTCTCTCATTGGTTTGACATTGGGAATGTTCTCAAATAGTTCAGAGAACCTTAAGAAACAACATTCTGTGGGAATTTCAGTACTTAAGCATAATGTTTCCTACAGGTTTCCGTTGGTTCTACTTAGTCATGTTCTCAAATTGTTCCGAGAACGTTAAGATAACGTTTAGAGAATGTTATCTAAAAACAAATATATTTGGTTTTCAGCATCAACAAAATGCTATAAGGAAATTAATTTATATCTGTCCTATCAGTGTTTGGAGTTTTTTGTTGCCAAGTTAACCAAAAATAAGCTAGCAGTGTTACTGAAAGTCTTGACACATTTAGTGAAAGTTTTAAGGATGTTATTCAAAAAATTCAAAATCTATCATTTCAGTTCTCAGAGCGTTAATAAAACCTCCCAGGAAAACGTTCAAGGAACCAGAGTAAAACGTTCTCAGAACCTCCCTGCAACCTAAAAAATACACTTCCTGGAAGAGGTGAAATTTTCACTTCTCTTCTCAGAACGTTTAAAAAAAACTGTTTTAAGAGTCAGGAAACGTATGGGTTCGTTCCCACAACTAATGTTAAACCCAAAACACACTTTCCTACAACTTCCAATGAACCAGATATGCTAGCTAGGTCTCCTCTTTGTTTCGAGACCAAACGAAACGGGTGACACATGCGCTTGTCTTCAGAACCACGCGCGCATGGATGAGAGCGCATGATACTGCGTTTTCCTGTCCCAACTTCTGAGCGCATCTCAATAGGAGATATTTTGTTTCTAATGTACACGTTAAAAATTTACAGTCATATCTTTTTTCTTTTTTTTTTACAATATATAATTCCTAGACTAACTTCTAACTTTTGAAGAAGATCGGATTATGTGAAGAATATGAGAACGCATGTAGCCTATGGAGAGAAGGTTTGAGAATATGTTGTGCATTTGCGTCAGTGGATATCATCTAATATGGCAAGATAAAAGAGCAAGTATTGTTTTTATTCTATTTTTTTAAAGAGTAATAAGAATAACTATTTGTTGTCAACAGGCAAATATCCCCAATCTCAAAGTGTCTCTTAGGTCATTTGTGTGAAACACAAGTGTCTAAATTGTGAAAAGTTCAGAGTGTATTTTTGTGTCCTTATAATTTTGTTTTTTATACACAATTGTTTTGGTTATTTAATTAACTTGTTCCCTCCCCTTTACATTAAAATCATGGTAAACAAAAATGTAACTAAGAAAATCGGGCTACAATAAGCTTCCTAACTCAATTACTACAATAATACTTCTAGAGTCCTACTCTTTGCAGTCTTCCTGAATTGACTGAGCAGAAATGGAATTGAGCCCAATCTTGTCATCTATTAATATAAAAACAGGTTGATTATGTTAACATATTGGGAAACTTTATACTGAGAATGTCTATCATACTTATCACCTTGATATAGTACAGATGCCCATTGGTCACTTGTTTTGGCAGGGCCAGCTCTAGCCTTTAACCTTAACCCTTCCCATGGATCCCGTATAGCAGGGACCCATAAATTACCCTTGCGTTGTTTGCTAGGCTTTGAGCTGTGTTTATGTCTCTATTGCTATCTGTGTCTGCACGTCAGGACATAGATGTAGTCAAGCTCCAATTCTCCTTTCATCAGCTTTTCAAATAGTGATATGGCCAACAGCAACAGTCCAGCTATTTGTTTTCACTCTCCTCTGTGGTGCCTAACTGGTGCTTTGATTGACAGGCCTGCAACAGAGTCTTTCCAAAGGATGTGCACGTGCTTATCTCTTCCTTCAAGGCGCTACACACACACACACACACACACACACACACACACACACACACACACACACACACACACACACACAGACTAATGCAAACATTTTACAGACTCATTGGCTCACACGTACAACCATACAAACACGATAAATGGACATACACTGAGTGACATTAGGAACACCTTCCTAATATTGAGTTGCACCCCTTTTTGCCCTCAGAACAGCCTCAATTCGTTGGGGCATGGACTCTACAATGTGCCGAAAGCCTTCAACAGGAATGCTGGCCCATGTTGACTCCAATGCTTCCAACAGTTGTTTCAAGTTGGCTGGATGTCCTTTGGGTGGTAAACCATTCTTGATACACACAGGAAACTGTTGAGTGTGAAAAACCCAGCACCATTGCAGTTCTTGACACACTCAAACCAGTGCACCTGGCACCTATTACTATACTCTGTTCACAGGAATTAAATCTTATGTCTTGCCCATTCAGTCTGTCTCTGAATGACACACATACACAATCCATGTCTCAAGGCTTAAAAATCTAATTAAATAACCAAAATTGATAACCATCTACAGTGCCTTCAGAAAGTATTCATATTCCTTGATTTATTCCAAAACATATTACATTTGTTTTAAATCTTACCCATCTACACACAATACCCAATAATGATCATGTGAAAACATGTTTTTTTGTAATTCTTTGCTAATATATTGAAAATGAAATAAAGTCAAAACATGTTAGAATTATCTCTGGCAGAGACTACAGCTGTGAGTCTTTCTGGTTAAGTCTCTAAGAACTTTCGCACATGGATTGTACAATATTTTCACATTATTCTTTAAACAAAAATTCGGGCTCTGTCTAGATGGTTGTTGATCATTGCTAGACAGCCATTTTCAAGTCTTGCCATTGTCGTGACATTGTATCGGTTAATGTGACGACTGCTGCTCATTGAATGATTAACGATTTAGAATTGCGTGATTAAATGAATCAGCCAATTATTAACCTCTGGGATATGTGGGACGGTAGCGTCCCACCTCGCCAACAGCCAGTGAAAGTGCAGGGCGCCAAATTCAAAACAACAAAAATCTCATCATTAAAATTCCTTAAGCATACAAGTATTTTGAGATCCAACCTTCACCTCTGGTGGGGGTGAAATCTCTCTGCAGGATTGTGGTCATTTGTAACCTGAGCCGAGCAGGACAGTCATGACACCATAGATTGTCAAGCCGATTTAAGTCAAAACTGTAACTAGGCCCCTCATGAACCTTCAATTTTTTATTTTTTTATTTCACCTTTATTTAACCAGGTAGGCCAGTTGAGAACAAGTTCTCATTTGCAACTGCGACCTGGCCAAGATAAAGCATAGCAGTGTGAACAGACAACAACACAGAGTTACACATGGAGTAAACAATAAACAAGTCAATAACAGTAGAAAAAAAAGAATCTATATACATTGTGTGCAAAAGGCATGAGGAGGTTGGCAACAAATAGGCCATAGGAGTGAATAATTACAATTTAGCAGATTAACACTGGAGTGATAAATGATCAAATCAAATCAAATCAAATTTATTTATATAGCCCTTCGTACATCAGCTGATATCTCAAAGTGCTGTACAGAAACCCAGCCTAAAACCCCAAACAGCAAGCAATGCAGGTGTAGAAGCACGGTGGCTAGGAAAAACTCCCTAGAAAGGCCAAAACCTAGGAAGAAACCTAGAGAGGAACCAGGCTATGTGGTCAGATGAACATGTGCAGGTAGAGATACTGGTGTGCAAAAGAGCAGAAAAGTAAATAAATAAAACAGTATGGGGATGAGGTAGGTAAATTGGGTGGGCTATATAACGATGGACTATGTACAACTGCAGCGATCGGTTAGCTGCTCAGATAGCAGATGTTTAAAGTTGGTGATGGAGATAAGTTTCCATCTTCAGAGATTTTTGCAATTCGTTCCAGTCGCAGGCAGCAGAGAACTGGAAGGAAAGGCGGCCAAATGAGGTTTTGGCTTTAGGGATGATCGGTGAGATACACCTGCTGGAGCGCGGGCTACGGGTGGGTGTTGCCATCGTGACCAGTGAACTGAGATAAGGCGGAGCTTTACCTAGCATAGACTTGTAGATGACCTTGAGCCAGTGGGTCTGGCGGTGAACATGTAGCGAGGGCCAGCCGACTAGCATACAGGTCGCAGTGGTGGGTGGGATAAGTTGCTTTAGTAACAAAACGGATGGCACTGTGATAAACTGCATCCAGTTTTCTGAGTAGAGTATTGGAAGCTATTTTTTTTATGACATCGCCGAAGTCGAGGATCGGTAGGATAGTCAGTTTTACTAGGGTAAGTTTGGCGGCGTGAGTGAAGGAGGCTTTGTTGCGAAATAGAAAGCCAACTCTAGAATTGATTTTGGATTGGAGATGTTTGATATGAGTCTGGAAGGAGAGTTTGCAGTGTAGCCAGACACCTAGATACTTATAGATGTCCACATATTCTAGGTCGGAATCATCCAGGATGGTGATACTAGACGGGCGTGTGGGTGCAGGCAGCGAACGGTTGAAAAGCATGCATTTGGTTTTACTAGCGCTTAAGAGTAGTTGGAGGCCACGGAAGGAGTGTTGTATGGCATTGAAGCTCGTTTGGAGGTTAGATAGCACAGTGTCCAAGGAAGGGCCAGAAGTATACAGAATGGTGTCGTCTGCGTAGAAGTGGATCAGGGAATCGCTCGCAGCAAGAGCAACATCATTGATATATACAGAGAAAAGAGTCAGCCCGAGAATTGAACCCTGTGGTACCCCCATAGAGACTGCCAGAGGACCGGACAACATGCTCTCCGATTTGACACACTGAACTCTGTCTGCAAAGTAGTTGGTGAGTCAGGCAAGGCAGTCATTAGAAAAACCGAGGCTACTGAGTCTGCCGATAAGAATATGGTGATTGACAGAGTCGAAAGCCTTGGCCAGGTTGATGAAGACGGCTGCACAGTACTGTATTTTATCGATGGCGGTTATGATATCGTTTAGTACCTTGAGCGTGGCTGAGGTGCACCCCTGACCTGCTCGGAAACCGGATTGCACAGCGGAGAAGGTACAGTGGGATTCGAGATGATCTGTTTGTTGACTTTGCTTTTGAAGACCTTAGATAGGCAGGGCAGGATGGATATAGGTCTGTAACAGTTTGGGTCCAGGGTGTCTCCCACTTTGAAGAGAGGGATGACCGCGGCAGCTTTTCAATCCTTGGGGATCTCAGATGATACGAAGGAGAGGGTGAACAGGCTGGTAATAGGGGTTACGACAATGGCGGCGGACAGTTTCAGAAATAGAGGGATCAGACTGTCAAGCCCAGCTGATTTGTATGGGTCCAGGTTTTGCAGCTCTTTAAGAACATCTGCTATCTGGATTTGGGTAAAGGAGAAGCTGGGGAGGTGTGGGCGAGTAGCTGCGGGGGTGGCGGAGCTGTTGGCCGAGGTTGGAGTAGCCGGGAGGAAGGCATGGCCAGACGTTGAAAAATGCTTGTTGAAGTTTTCGATTATCACGGATTTATCGGTGGTGACCGTGTTACCTAGCCTCAGTGCAGTGGACAGCTGAGAGGAGGTGCTCTTGTTCTCCATGGACTTTACAGTGTCCCAGAACTTTTTGGAGTTAGAGCTACAGGATGCAAATTTCTACTTGAAAAAGCTGGCTTTTGCTTTCCTGACTGTGTGTATTGGTTCCTGACTTCCCTGAACAGTTGCATATCGCGGGGACTATTCGATGCTATTGCAGTCCGCCACAGGATGTTTTTGTGCTGGTCGAGGGCAGTCAGGTCTGGAGTGAACCAAGGGCTATATCTGTTCTTAGTTCTGCAGTTTTTGAACGGAGCATGCTTGTCTAAGATGGTGAGGAAGTTACTTTTAAAGAATGACCAGGCATCCTCATCTGACGGGATGAGGTCAATATCCTTCCAGGATACCCGGGCCAGGTCGATTAGAAAGGCCTGCTCGCAGAAGTGTTTTAGGGAGCGTTTGACAGTGATGAGGGGTGGTCGTTTGACCGCGGACCCGTAGCGGATACAGGCAATCAGGCAGTGATCGCTGAGATCTTGATTGATGACAGCAGAGGTGTATTTGGAGGGCAAGTTGGTCAGGACAATGTCAATTAGGGTGCCCATGTTTACGGATTTAGGGTTGTACCTGGTGGCTTCCTTGATGATTTGTGTGAGATTGAGGGCATCTAGCTTAGATTGTAGGACTGTGTTAAGCATATCCCAGTTTAGGTCACTTAACAGAACAAACTCTGAAGCTAGATGGGGGGCGATCAATTCACAGATGGTGTCCAGGGCACAGCTGGGAGCTGAGGGGGGGTCGGTAGCAGGCGGCAACAGTGAGAGACTTATTTCTGGAGAGATTCATTTTTAAAATTAGAAGTTCGAACTGTTTGGGCATAGACCTGGAAAGTATGACAGAACTGTGCAGGCTATCTCTGTAGTAGATTGCAACTCCTCCCCCTTTGGCAGTTCTATCTTGACGGAAAGTGTTATAGTTGGGTATGGAAATCTCCGAATTTTTGGTGGCCTTCCTAAGCCAGGATTCAGACACTGCAAGGACATCAGGCTTGGCAGAGTGTGCTAAAGCAGTGAGTAAAACAAACTTAGGGAGGTGGCTTCTGATGTTGACATGCATGAAACCAAGGCTTTTTCGGTCACAGAAGTCAACAAATGGGGGTGCCTGGGGACATGCAGGGCCTGGGTTTACCTCCATATCACCCGAGGAACAGAGGAGGAGTAGAATGAGGGTGCGGATAAAAGCCAACAAAACTGGTCGTCTAGAGCGTTGGGGACAAGCAATAAAAGGAGCAGATTTATGGGCGTGGTAGAGTATATTCAGGGCATAATGTGCAGACAGGGGTATGGTGGGGTGTGGGTACAGTGGAGGTAAGACCAGGCACTGAGTGATGATAAGAGGTTGTATCTCTGGACATGCTAGTTATAATGGGTGAGGTCACCGCACGTGTGGGAGGTGGGACAAAGAGGTATCAGAGGTGTGAGGAGTGGAACTAGGGGCTCCATTGTAAACTAAAACAATGATAACTAACCTGAACAACAGTATACAAGGCATATTGATATTTGAGAGAGACATACAATGTTGTCTTGGTAATCAACTTCAGTGTATATTTGGCCTTGTGTTTTAGGTTATTGTCCTGGTGAAAGGTGAATTTGTCTCCCAGTCTGTTGAAAACCAGGTTTTCCTCTTGGATTTTGCATGTGCTGAGCTCTATTCTGTTTATTTTTATCCTAAAAGAATCCTTAGTCCTTGCCGATGTCAAGCATACCCATAACATGATGCAGCCACCCCCATGCTTGGAAAAGTGGTACTCGGTGATGTGTTGTGTTGAATTTGCCCCAAACATAACGCTTTGTATTCAGGACATAAAGTACATTTCTTTGCCAGATTTTTTTGCAGTTTTACTTTAGTTAATTTTTGGAAACAGGATGCATGTTTTGGAATATTTTTTATTATGTACAGGCTTCCTTTTCACTCTGTCAATTAGGTTAGTATTGTGGAGTAACTATAACGCTGTTGATTCATCCTCAGTTTTCTCCTATCACAGCCATTAAACTCTGTAACTGTTTTAATGTCACCACTGGCCTCATAGTGAAATCCATGAGTGGTTTCCTTCCTATCCGGCAACTGAGTTAGGAAGGACGCCTGTATCTTTGTAGTGACTGGGTGTATTGATACACCATCCAAAGTGCAATCAATAACTTCACCATTCTAAAAGGGATATTCAATGTCTGATTTTTGTATTTTTACCCATCTACCAATAGGTGCCCTTCTTTGCGAGGCATTGGAATGCCTCTCTGGTCTTTGTGGTTGAATCTGTGTTTGAAATTCACTGCTCGACTGAGGGGCCTTACAGATCATTTGTAAGCTTGTCATAACAAAGGTGGGTTTTTTTTATACATTTGTAAACATTTCTTAAAACATAATTCCACTTTGACATTATGGGGTGTGTAGGCCAGTGACACAAAATCTCAATTTAATTCATTTTAAATTCAGGTTGTAGCACAACACTGTGGAAAAAGTCAAGGGGTGTGAATACTTTCTGAAGGCACTAGATGTCACCTTGATACATACATACGGTCTACTCAATGGGGGGAGGGCATGTGTCTTTCACTCCCGCTTGCCACGCAACGGCGTGCAAAGTAGCCAATATCAGGGTGACGGTCACGGTAAGCACACACATACAACACATACAAGCAACATTACACCCATCACCAGTACATTTAAAAAAAAGAAACCATCAGTTTAATAACTGAACATTTACCATTATTTATGTAACACAAACAGTGAAATATGGTATGGTAGTTGTGTGGTAAGAAAAAAACAAACAGCGCGATCAAAACTGTCTATAGTAGAGCGCTTTCGACACACCCACTCCTTTTCACAAGCCCACTACTTTCCTTTCGACACCCACTTTCTCATACTCCGGTTGCCATATTGGGCTGCAGCTACCCACCTCTAGTTTACCCACATCATTTTTTTGCCTAAAAGTTTACCCACCTTTTGAGGAAAATGCATTTAAAGTAAAGTGAGCTTTACTTTTTTCTTATCGACAGGCAATCAGAGTTTACCCACCTATTTTATTTTACCACTACATCACCGTCAGTAATAAGAAATGATATAATGTAGTCGTGACAGAAGTGGAAACCAGGTTATGGTTTCACATCAGCAATGACAATGCAATTTATCTGCCTGTCTGCCCATTAACCTACTCCAGAGAAACTATTTCCCGGGACGAGCCCCTCTTCTACAATCCTTTGCCTCCCCTTCCCTAGAATCCACTGTCCTTATCACACTCCATAGGGGCACTGGGAATGTGGGGTGAGAGAGAGAGGTTGAGGGGTTACAGACCCTCTGGACCAGGATTAAAGAGCAGTCACACTGTCTCCCTGATTGAAGGCACATTTTTTTGAGGTATGCTGTCTAATCTCTGTCTAAACATGATAGCCAAGAGGGTTCCGTCAGGCCTGATAACAACTAGCTACTTACTATAAATGGAAGAAGAAAACGGCCCCCTGTGTATTATCAGTAAGGGAACAACCGTGTTTTCACATTGAGAATGCTTTATCTTACACTACGTCATAGTTTCCCTCTGTCTACGATTTCTGTCATGATACTGAACTGTCAGGTAATAGCTAGTATCCATCTTTATCTTTCTCTCTACATTATTGGAAAAGGACCCGTAAGTAAGCATTTCACTGTTGCACCTGTTGTTTACGAAGCATGTGACGAATACAATTTGATTTGATTTGATCCGTTCATACATATCCGGAGGTGTACGCTCGTACAAAACTATAGGGCTTTTGAAGTGAGGCTGATACACTGCAATAACTCCTGGGGCTTGTGAAACCCAGTAAACTCAGTAGACTAGCCCACATTTCAATCTCTCTTGCTAAGGGGTTTGTATTGGCAACAGGAGAGAAAGTTTCCAACAACTGCATTAGATATAGGAGAACCTGGCTGA
This sequence comes from Oncorhynchus clarkii lewisi, assembly GCF_045791955.1. NCBI lineage: Eukaryota > Metazoa > Chordata > Actinopteri > Salmoniformes > Salmonidae > Oncorhynchus > Oncorhynchus clarkii. The sequence continues at coordinate 25,842,539 of NC_092151.1, read as the reverse complement.
ATATGGAAATGCTTTGGAGAAAAAGACAACACCTCGAAAATAATAGGAACAGCCATGTTAATGATTACAGTAGAAACACTGCTCTAAATATCTGTTCCAATAATAGTACTAGCTGTGTCACTACAATTCACATAGCTACGCTCATTGGCGTAATTCTTGGTTCTTGATTGGAGAGAAAAGCGTGACAAGGTCTGATGATGTGTGACCTTTTTTTGGGGGAATGCTGTCCTAAAATAAAAGCTGTATTATTGGACTGTGCTTTGATCTGTGTGGGAAACAGAGCTGCTGGCTTTGGGAGACAAATTGCTTTTGTGACCTGGTGTGTGTGTGTGCTGGTTGACCTGCAGCCTGTTTGTACAAGGACTAGTAATGAGATTGTTCTCTCACTCTCTCTCAATTCAATTCAAGGGTCTTTATTGGCATGGGAAACATATGTTAATAGGTAATAAACAAAAGTGAAATAAACAATCAGAAATTAACAGTAAACATGACTCTCTCTTTCTCACTGCAGGGTACTGATCTTCATGTGACAGTTGGTTGGCAACGGTTGGCAACAGCCCCTCCCAGTGTGTAGTGTCCAGCCCCTGAGGTTAGCAACAGAGAACACGATTGGACAGAAGGATTGGAAGAAGGAGAGAACCAAACAACCTTCTGTAGCGTGACAATAGAGTAGAGTGAACCTCGAATCACTTCTTCATTTGCTCTGTGGTTGGTAGTGGCACCATTTCTGGGCAAAGGCTATAGAAACAGGAAGTTGTTACTGGTGATTGGGCCTGCTAATCATCAAACGGATGTTTCCTGGTGGAGGCCCAGAGTCTGCACGTGTAGCGATGTGTGCAGAGAGGAAGAGGCCCCTTACCTGCTACCTGACTCAGACTCTGGTTGTGACCTTCAACTTGCCCCCGGCCCCACCATGTTGAACAATGCCTCCCTGGTCTACATCGTCCTGGAGCTGGTGATCGCCTGCCTGGCCGTGACTGGTAATGTGCTGGTCTGCTGGGCCGTGTGCCTCAACAGCACCCTGCAGAGCATTACGAACTACTTTGTGGTGTCCCTGGCAGTGGCAGACATCGCTGTGGGCTTGCTGGCCATCCCCTTCGCCATCACTATCAGCACAGGCTTCTGCGCCAACTTCCATGGCTGCCTGTTCATTGCCTGCTTCGTGCTGGTGCTCACTCAGAGCTCCATCTTCAGCCTGCTGGCCATCGCTGTGGACCGCTACATTGCCATCAAGAGACCTCTCAGGTGACCTTAGCAGGGGAGGAGAGGGAAGGGGAGGAGAGGGAAGGGACTGGGGGTGTTGGCTGGGGACAGGGCTGAGCATGGTGGTGACACTCTGCTCCTGGTCTAACTATCAAATATAGTATACCAACTATCAAACATAAACAGGTATCAACTATGCTTGATATGTTGTTTTATTCACAGAACATCAAAGGCAGGTCCTCTGGCCCGTTAGATCTTGGCTGTGATATAAGTGATGTGCACAGCACAATGCATTTGTGTATGAAAACACATTGAATTATAACAGGGTTATTCTATTAGGGCTAATCTCCCCACCGTAGGGCAGACAGAGATAAATGTCTCCACAGGCTTCATTGGGTTAGCGTTTGTGTGCTGTTGGAAGGTTTAAAAGGACTAAAGGCTTTGATCACTATCATCTTGGTAAATGAACACCAGAGGAGACCTGTGAGGGGGTGGGCCCATGCACAGTATAGATAGACAGGACTATGTTCTCACCTCAAACAGCCCTGGATCCCCCCCAACAGAAACATGAACACTCTCACGTAGCCTAACTCTCACTGTCATTATTTTCCCCAAAGGATATAAGAAAATAGTTTAATTTCCTTACAATTAGATGTACATTTATAGTCCTTTCGTCCTGCCTTTAATGACAAAATGGAGATTGTTTATAGATAACAATAATTTGTCTGTGAGGAATGAACAATATTTGCGTGGTTGTCAAGTAGGGTTAGATTAGTTGATAATCTTTACAATTTGTTATGTCTAAATGTATTTTTTAATGTGTTGTTTGTTGAATGTCCCAAGTACCTCATCTATTCTATACTGTGACTATAGCAGAAGGGAACGGTGAAATTCTCCACTGTGCCGATAGCAAGTTTTTCAGGTGGCATGACTGGGTAAAATGCTTCAGGATGGGGGTCACATATTTTATCAATATTAGATGATGCTTACCCAGACACACTCGTCTAAATTGATATGCCATACGAAATAAATGTAATAACCAACAACCAGCCACATCTAGCTAAGTGGATGGGTCACTATTGTCTAGACATGTACACATGTTCATGAAATACAATTGATGGCTGTAAGCACCCCCAGACACACCTGGCAAACATGATGGGTCTTGTAAATATGTGGAGTCTTTTGTTTAGACATGTAGCAGGATATTGAACCATTATCCTAACACATATATTCCCAAACTAGGGTATGTGTACCCCCAGGGGTACGGATAATGCCATCGGGGGTACGCCAAGTAAAAATGTGTTTCACATTTTCAAACAGTCCATTTATATTTTCCAACGGGGCTATACATTTGGGTGAGTTTTTTTTACTCTCCTGGGTAGCCTCGTTTCTTGACACAAGGCGAGACCCAAATGCAGACACAGGAAGCAGATGGTTGGAGTCTTACAATGTTTGTTAATCCAAAAGGAGTAGGCAAGAGAATGGTCTTGGACAGGCAAAAGGTCAAAACCAGATCAGAGTCCAGGAGGTACAGAGTGGCAGACAGGCTCGTGGTCAAGGCAGGCAGAATGGTCAGGCAGGCGGGTACAACGTCCAGAAACAGGCACGGGTAAAAACCGGGAGGACTAGAAAAAGGAGAAATGCAAAAAGCAGGCAAATGGGAAAAACTCTGCTTGACTTGGAAACATACAAGACGAACTGGCACAGAGAGACAGGAAACACAGGGATAAATACACTGGGGAAAACAAGAGACACCTAGAGGGGGTGGAGACAATAACGAGGACAGGTGAAACAGATCAGGGCATGACAGTTTCACTGCCAAAAATAAAATCAAACCATCTAGTGTTCAGCGAAATAACAACACAATGTCAAATACAGGTAGCCTAGTCAAATAATTAACATCCAGTCACATGAACCTTTACTCTCTCGTGGGAATTCCATTAACGGTCCGTAAGTAGCCAAATATAGTTGCTGCTCATTCTGATTGCTCGAAAATTGATAAATGGTTAAAGAAAAGTAATACCCACATCCATAGAGACAACTCTACTGGTAGTTCTGCTACTACACCTGCACCTGTTGACGACACAAGTTGTTCTGCTTCCACAAGAAAATCCAATGCTAGCATCAGTAATTCTACATTTGTTGTTAGCCCAGCTAGCATGGACACTGATAGTTGTGAATCTTATGCAGCCAAAGAGCTACTGCCCCCTTACCCAGGAAAGCAGGTTGGACCATCGAAGAGACGCAAATATGATGAGAACTACATTGATTTGGGGTTAACTTATCTTGGGAGTAGTGCTTTTCCTCAGCCACAGTGTGTTACATGTGCAAAAGTACTATCTCACAACTCAATGAAACCTTCACTCTTGCGCAGACATTTTGAAATCAAAAACATGGCAAGTTTTTGGCGCAAGAATTAAGATGACTTTCGAGTAGTAAGACATGTATAAAAGCAACAAATACCATTAATAAGAAGGGACTAGAAGCGTCTTATATGGTGAGCTACCAAGTAGCTAGGACAGGCAAGCCCCATACTATTGTGGATGACTTAATTATTCCTGCTGCCGTGGATATGGCTGGGAGAATACTGGGGGAAAAGGCAGAAAAAATGATACAGACAATGCCTTCATCAAACAACACTGTTTCATGATGCATCAGTGACATGGCAAGAGATGTTTGGAAACAATTACTGCTTCGCATACAAGCCAGTGAATTCTATGCGTTACAGCTGGATTTTTTATTGACGAGCTTAATGATTTCTTTGCATGATGACGAGTTTCTCACACGACTGGACTATCTGGGTGATAATTTTTCTCGCCTGAATGGTCTGAATCTAGGATTACAGGAACATTCCGCATCTATATTCAATGTGCGGGGGAAAAAATTGAGGCTATGATTAAGAAGTTGGAGCTCTTCTTTGTCTGCATTAACAAGGACAACACACAGGTATTTCCATCATTGTATGATTTCTTGTGTGCAAATGAACTCAAGCTTACGGAAAATGTCAAATGTGATATATTGAAGCACCTGAGTGAGTTGGGTGCACAATTACACAGGTACTTTCCCCAAACGGATGACACAAACAACTGGATTCGTTATCCCTTTCATGCCCTGCCTCCAGTCCACTTACCGATATCTGAACAAGAGAGCCTCGTCGAAATTGCAACAAGCGGTTCTGTGAAAATGGAATTTAATCAGAAACCACTACCAGATTTCTGGATTGGGCTGCACTCAGAGTATCCTGCCTTGGCAAATCGCGCTGTTAAGACACTGATGCCCTTTGCAACCACGTACCTATGTGAGAGTGGATTCTCGGCCCTCACTGAAAACTAAATACAGGCACGGACTGTGTGTGGAAAATTATTTAAGACTGAGACTCTCTCCAATACAACCCAACATTGCAGAGTTATGAGCATCATTTCAAGCACACCCTTCTCATTAACCTGTGGTGAGTTATTCACAATTTTATAAAATAAGGTTTTATATGTAAGATGGTTAAATAACGAGCAAAATTATTTTTTATTCTATTATTATTTGTGCCCTGGTCCTATAAGAGCTCTTTGTCCCTTCCCACGAGCCAGGTTGTGACAAAAACACACTCATTCTTATGTTTAATAAATGTATCGTATAGTGTGTATGTGGCAGGCTTACAATGATGGCAAAAAACAACATTTTAAAGTGCGCTGACCCTGGGGCTAGAGGGGGTACGCAGCTGGAGGTTGAATATTTGAAGGGGTTACGGGACAATAAAAAGTTTGGGAACCACTGTCCTAACGCATATAGTACAAATGGATTGTCTTAGCTAGCCACAATGCATGAAATGCTGTAGTATGAATCTGCAGCTAGCTAAAGCTAACCAACTACACTATATTTACAAAAGTAGGTGTACACCCCTTCAAATATGTTGATTTGGCTATTTCAGCCACCCGTTGCTAACAGGTGTATATAATTGAGCACACAGCCATGAAAGTGGAATTTCCTTACTAAAGAGCTCAGTGACTTTCAACGTGGCACCATCATTTGATGCCACCTTTCCAACAAGTCAGTTCGTCACATTTCTGCCCTACTAGAGCTGAGTATTGTTAATTCTGACCATTCACCATTAGTGCTTGAGCTAGAGTTTCCCCAGCAACCTCCTATGTGTTATCAATGGCCTCTTAACCCCATTTTACTCTCAGATAAGGAGTTTGTCAATTACATTTCTTCTGAAATCACCTTATTCCTAGAAATTAATTCAATGTCAAGTATGTCCGGAAGGTTTTCCAACCTAATTTTACAGGACGTTTTCCGGTCTGATTTGCCCATTCCTGTCTCGATTATTTGCAGAGTGCCTTAATACATCAAAGATTCGTCTTCATTAGGCTTCAATTTCATTACCATTAAAGAAAAACAAAGACCCCTGGAGTGGAATCCTAGCCAAGCTCTTAGCCATCCGTATGGAAGGCTCGCTACACCAACTAATACACTCTGACCAGACTGGCTTTATGATAAATAGGCATTTGTTTTTTCAATATTAGACACCTTATGAATATACTGTACTTCCCAGCGTTGGGGGACCCGGAGGTGGTGGTCTCGCTCGATGTGGAAAAAGCTTTTGACCGCGTTGAGTGGGACTAGCTAACAAATGCCCTTTATAGATTTGGCTTTGGCCCCAAATTCATTGCGTGGATAAAGATTATTTATTTTTCTCCCATGGCTTCGGTACGGACTAACAACTTGTCCTCTGACTATTTCCCCTTACACCGTGGATCCAGACAGGGTTGTCCAGCTCCCCCTTGTTGTTTGTTTTGGCAATCAAGCCCCTCGCTGTTACACTGCGCTCTAATGATGCCATTTAAGGTATGATCAGAACAGGCTTAGAGCAGAAAGTCTCGCTATATGCAGACGACCTCCTTTTGTTTATCTCCAAATCTGATACCACATTACCACATGCCTTATCTATTCTTAAAAAATGTTGATCAATCTCAGGGTACAAGCTGAATCTAGGCAAGAGAGCTTTTTCCTGTAAATAATTCTGCTTTAAAGTGCTCTTTTACAAGCTTTCAGTTTAGGATTGTTCTGGATCAATTCACCTACTTGGGAGTTAAAGTGACAAGGAAATATTCAAATTTGTATAAGGAAAACATTGTTGCTCTAGCAGACCGTTTGAACCAATCATTTACTTTTTGGAAGTCTCTACCTATTTATCTTATTGGAAAGATTAATGCTATTAAAATGAATGTGTTGCCCAAATATTTCAATGTTAACCAATTTTTATTCCAAAATATTTTTTTAATTCACTGGATCAAACATTCATGTATTTTATTTGGGATGCCAAGGTACCGCGGATTGGTAGATAACGTTTACAGAAGCCTAAGGCATTGGGTGGTTTAGCTCTACCAAATTTTCAGACATACTATTGGGCTGCAAATTTCAGAGCCCTTTTGTACTGGCAACACAGACTGATCCCACTGGCTCAAGACCCCTCTGGGTCCAGATGGAGTCTGAATCGTGTAAACCTGCTGCACTATCTTCTGTGTTGTGCTTGTCTTTCCCAGTGTCCCTAGGCAAAAGGTGTGTCAACCCAATTGTAAAGCAGTCTCTTAAAATTTGGAATCAGTTCCGTTTAGCCGTTAGCCTCCGGGGTGTTTCTCTATCAGGCCCAATCAATCAGAACATTTTATTTCATCTTTAAATGATGGGGCTTTTGGCATCTGACACTCACTGGGCCTCTCCTCACTATCCCAATTATTATTTGATGATACATTTGTCTCTTTTGCTCAACTACAGGAAAAGTTCAACTTCCCCCAATCCCACTTCTTCTCCTATCTCTAGACTAGGAACTTTGTCAGAGCTAACACACCTGAATTTCCCTATAGGCCTGCGAATACAGCTATAGAGAGCATCTTTGAGCTAAATAAGCTTCCATGGGGTACAATTTCAGCTGTACACCACCGTTCAAAAGTTTGGGGTCACTTAGAAATGTCCTTGGTTTTTAAAGAAAAATAACATTAAAATAACATCAAATTGATAAGAAATACAGTGTAGACATTGTTAATGTGGTAAATGACTATTGTAGCTGGAAATGGCAGATTTTTTATGGAATAGGCATACAGAGGCCCATTATCAGCAACCATCACTCCTGTGTTCCAATGGCAGGTTGTGTTAGCTAATCCAATTCTATCATTTTAGAAGGCTAATTGATCATTAGAAAACCTTTTTGCAATTATGTTAGCACAGCTGAAAACTGATTAAAGAAGCAATACAACTGGCCTTCTTCAGACTAGTTGAGTATCTGGAGCATCAGTATTTGTGGGTTTGATGACAGGCTCAAAATGGCCAGAAACAAAGAACTTTCTTCTGAAACTCGTCAGTCTATTCTTGTTCTGAGAAAAGAAAGGCTATTCCATGCGAGAAATTGCCAAGAAACGGAAGATCTCGTACAATGCTGTGTACTACTATTATCTTTCGTATCGTCCGAGATCCCTAAAGATTGGAAAGCTGCCACAGTCATCCTTCCCTTCAAAGGGGGTGACACTCTAGACCCAAACTGTTATAGACCTATGTCCATCCTGCCCTGCCTCTCTAAAGTCTTCAGAAGCCAAGTTAATTACTGACCATTTCGAATCCCACCATACCTTCTCCGCTGTGCAATCCGGTTTCTGAGCTGGTCACGGGTACACCTCAGCCTAGCTCAAGGTACTAAACGATATCATAACCGCCATCGATAAAAGACAGTACTGTGCAGCCGTCTTCATCAACCTGGCCAAGGTTTTCGACTCTGTCAGTCACCGTATTCTTATCGGCAGACTCAACAGCCTTGGTTTCTCAAATGACTGCCTCGCCTGGTTCACCAACTACTTCGCAGACAGAGTTCAGTGTGTCAAATCAGAGGGACTGTTGTCCGGTCCTCTGGCAGTCTCTATGGGGGTACCACATGGTTCAATTCTCGGGCCGATTATTTTCTCTGTATATATCAATGATGTTGCTCTTGCTGCGGGTGATTCCCTGATCCACCTCTACGCAGACGACACCATTTTGTATACATCTGGCCCTTCTTTGGACACTGTGTTAACTAACCTCCAAACGCGCTTCAATGCCATACAACACGCCTTCTGTGGCCTCCAACTGCTCTTAAACACTAGTAAAACCAAATGCATGCTTTTCAACCGTTCGTTGCCCGCACCTGCTCGCCCGACTAGCATCACTACCCTGGACGGTTCTGACCTAGAATATTTGGACATCTACAAATGCCTAGGTGTCTGGCTAGACTGCAAACTCTCCTTCCAGACTCATATTTAACATCTCCAATCCAAAATCAAATCTAGAATCGGCTTTCTTTTTCGCAACAAAGCCTCCTTCACTCACGCCGCCAAACTTACCCTAGTAAAACTGACTATCCTACCGATCCTCGACTTCGGCGATGTAATCTACAAAATAACTTCCAATACTCTACTCAGAAAACTGGATGCAGTCTATCACAGTGCCATCCGTTTTGTTACCAAAGCCCCTTATACCACCCACCACTGCGACCTGTATGCTCTAGTCGGCTGGCCCACGCTACATATTCGTCGCAAGACCCACTGGCTCCAGGTCATCTATAAGTCTATGCTAGGTAAAGCTCCGCCTTATCTCAGCTCACTGGTCTTGATAACAACACCCACCCGTAGCACACGCTCCAGCAGGTATATCTCACTGATCATCCCCAAAGCCAACTCCTACTTTGCCCGCCTTTCCTTCCAGTTCTCTGCTGCCAGTGACTGGAACGAATTGCAAAAATTACTGAAGCTGGAGACTTATATTTCCCTCACTAACTTTAAACATCAGCTATCTGAGCAGCTAACTGATCGCTGCAGCTGTACATAGTCCATCTGTAAATAGCCCACCCAATCTACCTACCTCATCCCCATATTGTTTTTATTGACTTTTCTGCTCTTTTGCACACCAGTATCTCTACATGCACATCATCTGCTCATTTATTATTCCAGTGTTAATCTGCTAAATTGTAATTATTTCGTTACTATGGCCTATTTATTGCCTACCTCCTCACGCCATTTGCACACACTGTATATAGACTTTCTTTTTTCTATTGTGTTATTGACTGTACGCTTGTTTATTCCACGTCTGCCTCTGTGTTCTTGCATAATCGATGCTTGGAGTTTGTCAGAATTTGTGGGTTTTTGTTTGTCCACCAGCCTCTTGAGGATTGACCACAAGTTCTCAATGGGATTAAGGTCTGGGGAGTTTCCTGGCCATGGACACAAAATATCGATGTTTTGTTCCCCGAGCCACTTAGTTATCACTTTTGTCTTATGGCAAGGTTCTCCATCATGCTGGAAAGGCATTGTTCATCACCAAACTGTTCCTGGATGGTTGGGAGAAGTTGCTATCGGAGGATGTGTTGGTACCATTCTTTATTCATGGCTGTGTTCTTAGGCAAAATTGTGAGTGAGCCCACTCCATTGGCTGAGAAGCAACCCACACATGAATGGTCTCAGGATGCTTTACTGTTGTGGCATGACACAGGACTGATGGTAGCGCTCACCTTGTCTTCTCCGGACAAGCTTTTATCCGGATGCCCCAAACAATCGGAAAGGGTCTATTCATCAGATAAAATGACTTACCCCAGTCCTCAGCAGTCCAATCCCTGTACCTTTTGCAGAATATCAGTCTGTCCCTGATGTTTTTCCTGGGGAGAAGTGGCTTCTTTGCTGCCCTTCTTGACACCAGGCCATCCTCCAAAAGTCTTCGCTTCACTGTGCATGCAGATGCACTCACACCTGCCTGCTGCCATTCCTGAGCAAGCTCTGTACTGGTGGTGCCCCGATCCCGCAGCTGAATCAAGTTTAGGAGACGGTCCTGGCGCATGCTGGACTTTCTTGGGCGACCTGAAGCCTTCTTCACAACAATTGAACCGCTTTCCTTGAAGTTCTTTATGATCCAATAAATGGTTGATTTAGGTGCAATCTTACTGGCAGCAATATCCTTGCCTGTGAAGCAAAGCAATGAAGACGTGTTTCCTTGCAGCTAACCATGGTTGAAAGAGGAAGAACAACGATTCCAAGCTCCACCCTCCTTTTGAAACTTCCAGTCTGTTATTTGAACTCAATCAGCATGACAGAGTGATCTCCAGCCTTGTCCTCGTCAACACTCACACCTGTGTTAACGAGAGAATCTCTGACATGATGTCAGTTGGTCCTATTGTGGCAGGGTTGAAATGCAGTGGAAATAGTTTTTTGGGGGATTCAGTTAATTTGCATGGCAAAGAGGGATGTTGCAATTAATTGCAATTCATCTGATCACTCTTCATAACATTCTGGAGTATATGCAAATTGCCATCCTACAAACTGAGGCAGCAGACTTTGTGAAAATTAATATTTGTGTCATTCTCAAAACTTTTGGCCACGGCTGTATGTTAATGGATATTTCCTGCAGACTACAACCAAACAAGTCAACCCAAATACTTGGCAACAACAACCAAAATGTTCAACTTGCAAATCTCTCCTTTCATAAAGAGTGAAACTGGAGTGAAATAGGGTGCCTCATGGGAAATATTGTCCCTCATACTACAAGCGTGTGGGTAACCAAAGCTACTGTTTGGTCACAGTCACAACTGCAATTTTGATTATTCCGTGGGAAGGCATTGCCTTCGTGTTAAAGTCATAGCAGGTTAGGGTTAGGGACTCAGTCAAAGAGGCCTAAGCCCTCCTGGACCCCTCAACCCACCCCTTAACCACAAACAACTGGGTGATGTGTCTGTGGCGCTGCCCTTTGAGATTTTACATTATGAACTCTGGTTTAGACATGGCCAATGGAAGAAAACAGACAGAAAGACCTGACAACAGCTTGATATTCTGTTCATTACAACTATTGGCCTTAAGACGGACTAATTTCCTTAATATTTGCTTTAATGCTGAGCGAATATTTGCCCTAAATTATTATAACTGTGGTGTATCACAATATTGAATGGTTTGTGATATTATTAAATTAGATTTTGTTCTAGTTAAATAAAGGTTAAATTAAAAAAATATATATAGAAATCGGTTGATCTCATTCTGCATATTACATAGAACACAGATTTTCATTTGTGTAATGTCTAGGGCACAAACAAAGGACAGCCAACAAGGGTTACATCAGAGGGTAGATAAGCTTTTGTGCATGTTCCTTAAATCACAGGAAATGCTTTATTAAGTCCACATATAGTACATGAGCTGATATCCGCTGCTCCATCTTCCAGTATGGCAGGGTACATTCTCTGTATAAAGGCTGTTTACCCTCTGAAGCCTGTCCCATATATTCTGTAGAGCTCTCTGATCACAGGAAGCCATTGGTTTGGTCCAGGAAAGATGAACATGCTTTACTATTGAGTCTGTCTGGGAATGTCTGGGCTCGAAAAAAATAACTCTCTCATCCTGGGAACGTCAATGTTTGTCATGTAACAATATAAAGCACCTGTCTGAATTCCTCTCTTGTGTTTTCATGTGATCTTTAGGTATAACAGTCTTGTGACGGCCGGGAGGGCGAAGAGCATCATCGCAGTGTGCTGGGTTCTCTCTGTGGGCATCGGCCTTACGCCCATGCTGGGCTGGAACAGGGGTGTCAATGCCACCAACAGTAGCTCATGCCCCGAGGGCATGACAGAGTGCCTGTTTGAGGGTGTGGTGACCCTGCACTACATGGTCTACTTCAACTTCTTTGGCTGTGTGCTGGTGCCTCTGCTGGTCATGCTGGCCATCTATGCCCGCATCTTCATGGCGGCTCGGCGCCAACTGAGGCTGATGGACCTGAAGCTGGCTCACATGCACACCCACGGGACAAGTTCGTCGTCCACGTCTTCCCGCTCCACTCTGCAGAAGGAGGTCCACGCGGCCAAGTCTCTGGCCATTATCATGGGGCTGTTCGCCTTCTGCTGGCTGCCCCTGCACATCATCAACTGCTTCAACCTGTTCTGCCAGGACTGTGGGCGCCCACACATATGGGTGATGAACATTGCCATCATCCTGTCCCACGCCAACTCCGTGGTCAACCCCTTCATCTACGCATACCGCATCCGGGAGTTCCGCCACACCTTCCGCAGGATCCTGCGCCAGCACGTGCTGGGACACCAGGAGTGGAATGGGGGTGACAGAGGGGTGGGCGGCAGCATTAGTGTCATGCGCACCACCACTCGCATCAATATGGTGGATCGATCATGTGGCACCATGATGAACAGTTATGCCCTGGAGCCCAGCCCCAAACTCAGCCCCACTCCCATAGGGACCCATAGAGCTGAGAAAGAGGCTCCCTCTACCTTCTGTCAGTGGTCGCCACCACGGTCAGACCCTGCACCAATCAGCTACATCCAAAATGGATACCACAGTGGGGATGCCCCACTGTCGCTTAGTGCGGTTCAAAGTGGGGTTGAGACTAAGAACCTTGGGGGAACAACAGAGGTGATGGAGGTGACAGTGGAAACATCTCATTTGTGCACGTCAGGCCTCTGTCCCCCTCACAAACCAGCTCTAACCACTCAGTAGAACTCATTGAGGTGTCATGATATAGTTATCCCCGTGATGGACAAGTTACTGATACCCCAACGTACATCATCAACTACAAGGGGGAGAAGTGAGGGACCAAACTTAAAGCATGCTCCCTACGCCTGTAAAAAATTGACCTAAATCTTGGAAATGCTTGCACTGAGAAGAAATAGCATTTATTTATTTAGGAGGGAGACTCCTTAGCCTGGAAAGGAAACAACAAACTGGTATTAAATTACTTCCAGCCATTAAACTTTTTTCTTTCTTCAAATGATTGTATTTGTGGATCACAAAGCTGTTATTTGTGGACATATTTTGTATACGTCACCTCTGAGGCTTTTTACAGTAGGCTAATAGTCTTTCTAAATTTAAAGATTGATCACATTATAAATGAATGGACTGGTCTAACCTGTTGTATACTGACAGATTATGTTACAGACAGACCAAAACCATAATGACCCTAACGACTGCGCAACACTTAATGATACAATATCCAGTATTGCTGGTCAACCACTATGCAGTTAATGAAACTACTGTATGTCAGTGTGAAGCTTCTGAAATGTATTCTCTTCCTTTTGCAATGCAGTATTTCAATTCTGTCATATTCTGTTTTCAAAAGCTGGTCCCTTGTTTTTATTGTCAGATGATTAAAAGTCTTAAATAAGCTCTATTATCACTGTGTGTTGTTCTCCCCACCAGTGAGTCCTGGTGGGGAGAGAGTAACATACAGCAAATCACACATCACTAAGATGTGATGATGCTCTAGATGTCCAGTAATTTATATTGAAAGCTGTGATACTGCATCTGATTGGAGAGTAAATTCCAGCATCTTGTGATTGCACGCTCACTACACCGGCCAAACCCGGACGACGCTGGGCCGATTGTGCACCGCCCTATGGGACTCCCAATCACGGTCAGTTGTGATACAGCCTGAATTCAAACCAGGGTGTTTGTAGTGATGCCTCTAGCACTGAGATGCAAATCAAATCAAAGTTTATTTGTTACGTGCGCCGAATACAACAGGTGTAGTAGACCTTACGGTGAAATGCTTACTTACAGGCTTTAAAAAATGAATTAGGTGAACAATAGGTAAGTAAATAAATAAAACAACAGTAAAAAGACAGGCTATATACAGTAGCGAGGCTATAAAAGTAGCGAGGCTACATATAGACACCGGTTAGTCAGGCTGATTGAGGTAGTATGTACATGTAGATATGGTTAAAGTGACTATGCATACATGATGAACAGAGAGTAGCAGTAGCGTAAAAGAGGGGTTGGTGGGTGGCGGGACACAATGCAGATAGCCCGGTTAGCCAATGTGCGGGAGCACTGGTTGGTCGGCCCAATTGAGGTAGTATGTACATGAATGTATAGTTAAAGTGACTATGCATATATGATAAACAGAGAGAAGCAGCAGCGCAAAAAAGAGGGGTTGGGGGGGGTTTGGGGGGGGGCACACAATGCAAATAGTCCAGGTAGCCATTTGATTACCTGTTCATGAGTCGTATGGCTTGGGGGTACAAACTGTTGAGAAGCCTTTTTGTCCTAGACTTGGCACTCTGGTACCACTTGCCATGCGGTAGTAGAGAGAACAGTCTATGACTGGGGAGGCTGTGGTCTTTGACAATTTTTAGGGCCTTCCTCTGACAACGCCTGGTGTAGAGGTCCTGGATGGCAGGCAGCTTAGCCCCAGTGATGTACTGGGCCGTACGCAGTACCCTCTGTTGTGCCTTGCGGTCAGAGGCCGAGCAATTGCCGTACCAGGCAGTGATGCCACCATGCTCTCGATGTTGCAGCTGTAGAACATTTTGAGTATCTCAGGACCAATGCCAAATCTTTTTAGTTTCCTGAGTGGGAATAGGCTTTGTTGTGCCCTCTTCACGACTGTCTTGGTGTGTTTGGACCATTCTAGTTTGTTGTTGATGTGGACACCAAAGAACTTGAAGCTCTCAACCTGCTCCACTACAGCCCCTTCGATGAGAATGGGGGCGTGCTCGGTCCTCCTTTTCCTGTAGTCCACAATCATCTCCTTAGTCTTGGTTACGTTGAGGGATAGGTTGTTATTCTGGCACCACACAGCCAGGTCTCTGACCTCCTCCCTATAGGCTGTCTCGTCGTTGTCGGTGATCACTGTTGTGACACTGTTGTGTCGTCTGCAAACTTAATGATGGTGTTGGAGTCGTGCCTGGCCATGCAGTCGTGGGTGAACAGGGACTACAGGAGGGGACTGAGCATGCACCCCTGTGGAGCTCCAGTGTTGAGGATCAGCGTGGCAGATGTGTTGCTGCCTACCCTCACCACCTGGGGGCAGCCCGTCAGGAAGTCCAGGATCCAGTTGTAGAGGGAGGTGTTTAGTCCCAGGATCCTTAGGTTAGTGATGAGCTTTGAGGGCACTATGGTGTTGAACGCTGAGCTGTAGTCAATAAATAGCATTCTCACATAAGTGTTCCTTTTGTCCAGGTGGGAGAGGGCAGTCTGTTTGAGCGGTATGCGAATTGGAGTGGGTCTAGAGATTCTGGGATGATGGTGTTGATGTGAGCCATTACCAACATTTCAACGCACTTCATGGCTACGGACGCGAGTGCCACGGATCTGTAGTCATTTAGGCAGGTTGCCTTTGTGTTCTTGGGCACAGGGACTATGGTGGTCTGCTTGAACCATGTTGGTATTACAGACTCAATCAGGGACATGTTGAAAATGTCAGTGAAGACACCTGCAAGTTGGTCAGCACATGCTCGGAGCACACATCCTGGTAATCCGTCTGACCCCTCCTGTCTCAGCCTCCAGTATTTATGCTGGAGGCTGAGACAGGAGGGGTCAGACGGAGTACTTTATGTGTCGGGGGGCTAGGGTCAGTTTGTTATATCTGGAGTACTTCTCCTGTCCTATTCGGTGTCCTGTGTGAATTTAAGTGTGCTTTCTCTAATTCTCTCTTTCTTTCTCTCTCTCGGAGGACCTGAGCCCTATAGGACCATGCCCCAGGACTACCTGACATGATGACTCCTTGCTGTCCCCAGTCCACCTGGCCGTGCTGCTGCTCCAGTTTCAACTGTTCTGCCTTATTATTATTCGACCATGCTGGTCATTTATGAACATTTGAACATCTTGGCCATGTTCTGTTATAATCTCCACCCGGCACAGCCAGAAGAGGACTGGCCACCCCACATAGCCTGGTTCCTCTCTAGGTTTCTTCCTAGGTTTTGGCCTTTCTAGGGAGTTTTTCCTAGCCACCGTGCTTCTACACCTGCATTGCTTGCTGTTTGGGGTTTTAGGCTGGGTTTCTGTACAGCACTTTGAGATATCAGCTGATGTACGAAGGGCTATATAAATTGATTTGATATGTTTACCTAAAGTGATTTAGCTCGTCTGGTAGGCTTGTGTCACTAGACAGCTCACGGCTGTGCTTCCCTTTGTAGTCTGTAACAGTTTGCAAGCCATGCCACATAAGACGAGCATCGGAGCCGGTGTAGTATGATTCAATCTTAGCCCTGCATTGACGCTTTGCCTGCTTGATGGTTCGTTGCAGGGCATAGCAGGATTTCTTGTAAGCTTCCGGGTTAGAGTCCCGCACCTTGAAAGCGGCAGCTCTACCCTGTAGCTCAGTGCGAATGTTGCCTGTAATCCATGGCTTCTGGTTGGGGTATGTACGTACAGTCACTGTGGGGACGACTTCCTCAATGCACTTATTGATAAAGCCAGTGACTGATGTGGTGTACTCCTCAATGCCATCTGAAGAATCCCGGAACATGTTCCAGCCTGTGATAGCAAAACAGTCTTGTAGTTTAGCATCTGCTTCATCTGACCACTTTTTATAGACCGAGTCACTGGTGCATCCTGCTTAAATTTTTGCTTGTAAGCAGGAATCAGTGCCTTGGACTGCTGCGCCACTCGGGATCCCAGGTTACAGGTTAGATGAGGCTATTTTTACATGTAGGTAGGGGTGAAGTGACTATGCATAGATAATAAACAGTGAGTAGCAACAGTGTACAAAAAAATGGAGGATGGGGGAGGGGGTGACAATGTAAATTGTCCGGAGGCCATTTGATTAATTGTTCAGCAGTCTCATGGCTTGGGGGTAGAAGCTGTTAAGGAGCCTTTTGGTCACAGACTTCGAGCTCCAGTACCGCTTGCAGTAATACCGCAGTAGTACCGCTTGCAGTAATATTATTGAAAGTTCAGAAGTGCTAGACCACCCTGGGGACGGGATCTCTGCAATATACTCTTACGTATCCAAAGATTTTTCTTGTTCCAGATAAAAGCAGATATCAGTTTATCTATGGGGATAAAAAATATTTTGTCAGAAAGATAGGAATACATTGAAATAAGTATCAAGGGAGTGAAATTGGCTTTATAGAGAGATCTTTGAAACTGTGTGTGACCCAAATTCTCAAATATTTCAATTTCTTTTCTTTTTTTTTTTTTTTTTTTTTTCGTTTCAAATATTTTTTATTAAACACACACAAGAATGGTGTATAGGTATACAAGACAAGTATACAATTCT
This sequence comes from Oncorhynchus clarkii lewisi, assembly GCF_045791955.1. Classification (NCBI taxonomy): domain Eukaryota; kingdom Metazoa; phylum Chordata; class Actinopteri; order Salmoniformes; family Salmonidae; genus Oncorhynchus; species Oncorhynchus clarkii. Next base: position 25,825,340 of record NC_092151.1, on the reverse strand, counting down.
TATCTAAACATAAAAGAGCATACAGGAACAAGACCCAGAGTTCTGGGTGCAGAACAAATAATACAAAACACGACATACAAAATAAGGACACGTAGAAAGAAAGAGGGAAGATGTCCCCCCTATCCCCCCCCCCTTATTTCCCCCCCCCCCCCAATTGAGAGTGCGTTAATAAGTACAAATTCACAGCGCCGACTCGTCCAAGTAGGAGAGGAAAGGCTGCCAGATTTGATCAAATGTTGATAATTTATTGTTCAGAATATATCTAATTCTTTCTAAGTGTACAGTGTTTGCCAATTCACTGAGCCATAATTTGGTAGAGGGCGCTTCCGTCCTCTTCCAAAACAACAAGATTAGTTTTTTTGCCGAGATGAGACCGTACGAGATTAGTTGTTTTTGGGGGTTGGTTAATCCGTTTAGGGACTCAGATACTCCCAGGATTATCAGAAGCGGGTCTGGATCTATTGAAGTCTCCAAAACTTCAGAGAGGATCCCAAAAATTCCACTCCAATAACCATGCAAGCTAGAGCATAGGGCAAAGCAGTGGAGTAGTGTACCCTGCGTAGCCTGACATTTATCACATGTAGGGGATGTGTCAGGAAATATCCTATGCAGTTTAGTTTTGGAATAGTGTAATCTGTGTAATACCTTGAATTGTATGAGACGATGTCTGGAATTAATGGAGCATGTGTGGATATACTCCAAGCTCTCTTCCCAGTCTGCCACCGAGATGTCAGTCCCTAGTTCTTCCTCCCATTTTGCCTTGATGGCATCAGTGGTAGGTGTGCTAACAGATTGAAAAGCATCATATAGACGCGATATCAGTTTATCGGAGGTGGGGCATATTTTTATACATCCGTCAAACATGGAAGGTTTAGCATTCCCAAATGTTGGGAGGTGTTTTCTAACGTAGTCTAATTTGTAGGTATCTGAAAAAATTACTTCTGGGAAGGTTATAAGTTTCCCTCAGCAGCTCAAAGGAAGCAAAGGTCCCTTCTATGTATAAATCCCCTATGGTACTTATCCCCAATTCTCCCCATCGCTCAAAGGTGTTATCAAGATTAGAAGGGGCAAAGGAGGGATTCCTGGCGACAGGGAGCATGAATGACATTGGTCTAAGCTCAAAGTGGACTTTAATTTGCTTCCAGATTCGGACTGTGCTATGTATAATAGGATTGTTACAATAAAGTGACATCTCCAGATTGACAGGTGACAAAATCACAGCGCCAATAGAGAAGGGGTGACACTCCTCACGCTCCATACTAAGCCAGCTGGATGCCGGAAGTACGTCATCCAGCAGAAACGTAACAAGGCGGAGGTTAGCGGCCCAGTAATAAAATATACAATTTGGGAGAGACAATCCTCCTTCCATCTTGGATTTACAGAGGTGTTTTTTACCTATCCTGTGTGTTTTATAATCCCAGATGAAAGGATTGATAATTGAGTCCAGTTGTTTATGAAAGGATTTAGGTATGAATACTGGGATGTTCTGATATAGGTAGAGCAGTTGTGGGTGGAAGACCATTTTAATGGCATTAATTCTTCCGAGCAGAGAAATTGGGAGAGTTCTCCAGAATAGTATGTTTGCTTTGAGTTTTTGTATCAGAGAGGGGAAATTCTCTTTAAATAGCAAGGAGTATTGTTTGGTAACTACAATTCCTAGGTAGGTACATTTTTCTGAAGATAACTTAAATGAGAGATGTTCTAGCCAGGAGGTATTTTGCGACCGTATGGGCATTAATTCACTCTTGTTCCAATTTATTCTGTATCCCGAGAAGGTACCAAACAAATTGATCACATCAAGAATAGCTGGGATACTAGCCTGGGGTTCTGTTACATAGAGGAGGATGTCATCTGCGTATAGGGAGATCTTATTTAGAGTACCTTTAGTATTATAGCCGTGTATTGCTGCATGAGATCTAATCGTCTGAGCGAGCGGTTCGATAATTAGGGCGAAGAGCATAGGCGACAGCGCACAACCCTGCCTTGTCCCCCTGTTGAGGTTAAATCGGGGCGACAATGATTGGTTAGTGAGTATTCTGGCACAGGGGTTCCTATATAAAAGTTGGATCCAATTTATGAACCTATCTCCAATATTAAATTTCTGTAGGACCTTGAATAGATAGGGCCACTCAACTTGGTCAAAGGCCTTTTCGGCGTCAAGAGATATGACGGCAAGGTCCACGTTGGGTAACCTCTGAGAATACATAATATTGAAGGGGCGCCTGAGATTGAAGAATGAGTTTCTGTTAGGGATAAAGCCGGTCTGATCCGAATGGACCAATTTGCCAATTAAAGTGCTAAGCCTGTTAGCCAGAGTTTTTGCTAAAATCTTTTGGTCTGTATTAAGGAGAGATATTGGTCTGTATGACCCTACCTCTTCTGGATCCTTACCCTTCTTATGTATAACTGTAATGAACGCTTCGTCCAAAGTAGAAGGGAGAGCTCCATCCTCATTGGCCTGAACCAACATTTGGTGCAGATAAGGAGAGAGCATGTTGCTGAATGTTTTATAGAATTCACCAGGGTATCCATCTGGGCCCGGGGTCTTGCCACTCTTTAGAGATTTAACTGTTTCTCGAATTTCATCAAGAGATATTTCCTTATTCAGGAAGTTAGAATCTTCCTGGTTCAGGGCAGGAAGATTACAGTCCTCCAAAAATGTTTGCATAATTAAGGGGTTAGGATCCGCTTTAGATGTATATAGAGTCTCATAAAACTGCCAGAATCTGTCATTGATGTCTTTGGGGGAAGAGAGTAATTCCCCAGATGCAGATTTAACCCTGTGAATCATTCGGTCACTCACATTTTTTCAAAGTTGTCTGGCGAGTAATTTGTGTGGTTTGTCACCAAACTCAAAATATTTGTGCTTGGCATAGAGAAAAGATTTAGCAATTTTAGCTGAGAGAATCTGATTATATTCAAATTTTAAAGAGGTAATTTTTTTATGTTTCTCCATAGATGGGTGGCTAGCATTCTCCCTATCCAGTAAGTGAATTTGTCCCTCCAGTTCTTCCAGTTTTCCTCTGTTTTGCCTACTCCTGGCAGCCTGAAAGGAGATGATACAGCCTCTCAGATAAGCCTTCAGTGTTTCCCACAATAATGCTGGGGAGGTCTCTGTGTTGTCGTTGGTATCAAAGAAAAATGTAATTTAAGATATTCACAGAATGTTGGTTCTGTGAGGAGCTGAGGATTCAACCTCCAGACCCTCTCGTTTGGTACAATGTCACCCAATCTCAGGGAGAAGGTGAGTGGACTGTGGTCCGAGATTATAATCATGATACCTCACATTACAGGTATAGGGGAGTAGTCTAGCATCCAACAAAAAGTAGTCAATTCGAGTGTAAACCTTGTGAACATGAGAGTAAAAGGAGTATTCCCTACCCGTAGGGTTAGCGATCCTCCATATATCAAATAAGTTCGAATTTTTTATGTAGGTATTCAAGAATTCGCTTGAATAGGAGGTAGGGGTTCGCCGGGTAGAGGATCTATCCAAATATTGGTCTAGCACACAGTTAAGGTCCCCTCCAATGACCAGGTTAGTATGGGAGATATCTGGAATCAGGGCAAGGACTCTTTTGAAAAAAGAGGGGTTGTCAATGTTTGGCCCATAGATATTTAGTAGAGTTACTGAGGTAGAGTGGATTTCTCCTATTGCGATCACATACCGAGTAGAAAGGGAATTCCTTTCCGTACCAGAATCGCTGTGCCTCTCGTTTTGGCAGAGAAGTTAGAATGATACACTTGCCCCACCCACCTACACTTAAGTCTGCTATGAGAGTTATTCTTCAGATGGGTTTCTTGCAAAAATATAATATCAGACGAGAGTGCTTTCAAGTGGGCTAGGACCTTGCCCCTCTTAATTGGTTCGTTTAAACCCTTGACATTCCAGGAAGTGAATGTAAGCCCCGCCCTCCTCTCGTTTGTAGTTCCTATGGTGGCCTGCAGACTATGTAACTTGATAAAAAGGTAAGAAAGCGCACCAAACCATCACGATCAGCATATGTAGCACCTACACCCGAGCAGTATCCAACCCACCCCTCCCCCCCCTGCAAGCACCTTTACTTCCCACCCTGTTCCCCTAATTTCCCCAACACTTACCCCCCCATCAACCCACATTTAACAGGCATGTACAAACAGGAGAGAAAAAAAAAGGAAAAATAAAAATAATAAACACATTGTCTGGCCGATGCCAAAAAAGCACGGCGCGACCTCGAACAAGAGGTAAAACAAAAATAAAATCCCAACTATACGTTCACCTCTCACTATCCTAGAACTTCTACTAACATATGAACTGAGGAGGCTCCCGCGAGTTAAGTGTTCAGTTAGCATCTAATAAACCTAAACAGAATAAGTTGCAACTTAAACATATTGCGCATTTAAGCGTCATCCTGGGTCAATCCCAGAGATAAGCAAGATATAGCCTCAAGATTATATTGCTAAGCACTGCCGGTCAAAAAATAAACCATCCGCAACTGACATAGTCAGCCGTACCTTTACATACTGTGGGTCAGGAGATCGGAACAAGGATTTGTTAAAAACGTTCCCCCCATAAACAAAATATGTTTAATAAAAAATAAATAAAAATATATACATTTTATATATATATATATATATATATATATATATATATATATATATATATAAAATGTATATATATTTTTATTTTATTTTTTATTTATATATATATATATATATATATATATATATATATATATATATATATATATATACATACATACACACATATACACATATACATATATACATACATACATATATACATACATACACATACACACATACACACACATATACACATACACATATACATACATATCTATACATACATACATACATAAACACATACATATACATACACACATACATACATATATACATACATACAAACATACATACATACACACACACACATACATACACACACATACATACACACATATACATGTATGTATACATACCCACACAAAAAAATCATATATAAAAATATTATTTAAAGAATATGTATATACATCCATATGCACATATACACATACAAACATTCATACCCCAGAATAACAATCTACACTGATTTAAAATATACACATACATAATACTAAAATGCTAAGAGAAAATAGTGATAAAGTACAAATAGTAATTATATGTACGCACACCTACACAGACATAAGCACTACAGCGGGCTGGTGGGACTCTAGTCGGGAGAGAGGCCCACGGCCAGACAAAGGCAGAACGGCACAAAACATCAACCTGCTAACCAGGTGTCTGCCCCCTCCCAACCATCACCCCCAGTCCCCTGCAAGCAATAAATAAATGGTATGGTAGTAAGAATAATGTAAGGATTGTAAAATAAATAACGAAACAAAACAAAAGTGGGGGAATATAAGTATATCCGTCCGAAGGTGTCAGTGATCAAACCTGGAAGTAAAAAATATGCATCGCTGAGCACAGCCGGGATGAAAGTGAATGTAACGTTAATTGAGAGCTCTGACCGCCATCCATTGGTCTGCTCAGCGTCTTACATGTTCGGTAGCCCTTGTTGAGCCCGTTTAATACGTTTTCACCCAATATGGTATAGTATGGATTCGAGTCCATGAGCAGACCCTAACACGCAATAACAAGGCACTCTAACGTACGGGAGATTGGTGTATATCCCCGGATAAACTTCTCTGCGTCCAAAACCGAGGAGAGCCAAATCTTCTCACCGGAAGGCGGGGTAATTATTAGTCTTGCAGGGAAGAGTAAGGCTGGGCGAAGATGGAGTTTGTAGAATTTGGTCATGACATCTCTGTAGTCGGCGCGATGCTTTGCCACATCGGGTGCATAATCCTCATAGACACGGAATGGATGCCCTTTATGTGACAGGTTGCCCCTCATTCGAGCTTCACGCAGGATAAGATCCTTGGTCTTGAAACTGTGACAACAGATGATTACTGGGCGAGGACGTTTGCCCGGTCCAGGCACTGGGACAAGGGAGCGATGTGCGCGGTCCAGCTGGGGATCCGAATCCAAAACATCCGATCCCATTGCATCCTTCAATAGCTTGGCGAAGAAGTCGGTGGGGCGAGAGCCCGCCTCTACCCCCTCTGCCAGACCAACAACGCGAAGGTTATTACGTCTGGATCGGCCCTCCAGGTCCACCACTTTCACAGAAAGCCTCTGCACAGTATCCTGCAATGACGTGCATAGCTTCTCTAACTCGTCGATCCTACCAGCGTTGAATTCAGAAGCTATCTCAAGGTCCACAATACTCTGGCCATGCGAAGCGACCATTTGAATGATGCTCTCGATTTTGGTGTCCAGTTCAGCAATAGTGGCCTTAAGATCCTCAGCTATAGCAACACGTAGCTCCCCCAAAGCCCGGGTAAATTCTGTAAGTGTCACGTTGTTGCATGTGCCTCCCGCCATGTCTGTCTCGTTGTTTAGTGGGGAGTAGGCCTCCGCTGTGGATTTATTGTCCTTTGGTCGCTTATTACTCGGCATTTTCATATAAAAAGTTACAATCTTGTATTAGAAAGAAACGTTTGTTGTAAAAAGTGCCATAAAGTAGGTTAAATTAGATTAATTCGCAAAAAAGTTGCAGAAGCCTCTCACGCACAGCCATTCACTCCAACATGCTAGCTCCGCCCCTCCCAAATATTTCAATTTCTGTATGGTAACTCTGAAGGGCACATGACTAAAATAATTTTGCATGGCAGAAGGATTAATAGGCATCAGTTTTTTGTAGATTAACCTCGTACTTTACCAAATGTCTTTAGTAGAACCTGGATCTCTGGAAGACCGGTTAAAGGGTCAGACATATATAATAGCATGTCATCTGCATAGAGTGAAACTTTATGCTCTAAGCCCCCTCTTCGAATACCTTTGATATTGGGGTTATTACATATTGCTATGGCTACAGGCTTAATTGCAATGGCAAACAGCTGAGGGGATAGAGGACAACCCTCTCTTGTCCCACGTTGAAGTTGAAAATAGGATGAAAGATTATTATTTGTGCGCACTGCAGCCATAGGCAGGAGTAAAGGACTTTGATCCAAGACATAAAATTGGGACCGAATCCAAATTGTTTGAGAGTATAAAATAGATAATCCCACTCCACCAGATCAAATGCCTTTTCAGCATCAAGTGATAACATCTCTGGAGTGTCAGATGAAGAGGGATTATAAAATATATTATAAAGACGTCTGATGTTGAAAAAATAATGACGGTTTTTAATGAAATCAGTTTGATCTGTAGAGATAATGGAGGGAAGGACTACCTCAAAACGGCAGGCAATCATCTTAGAAAGTATCTTTACAGCGCAATTCAGTAAAGAAATTGGCCTATATGAACCACACGCAATAGTTTTTTTCCCCCTTTTTCAGAATAAGTGAAATGCATGCTTGTCTCATTGTTGAGGGTAAAGAATTTGAGGAGAATGATTACTCAAATACGGAAAGCAAGAGAGGAGAGAGAGGTCCAGGGGATCACCACTGCATAGATTGAATTGCCAACACAATCTCTTCTACAGAGAACTGTTTTTCTAGTTCAGCAGCTATCTCAGGTTCAACTGTAGGAATATCTAAGTTCTCAAAGAATGTGTGGAGTAAGGTAACATTACCAGCGGATTCCGAAGTGTATAATTGTGAGTAAAAGTTATGAAAGCATGAATTGACCTCTAAATGATCAATACATTTGCTACCCAGCTCATCAGTTATATAATTAGATTTTCAGCTTGTCAAGTTGAAGAAGATCAAACTGTCTGAAATGTCAAATGTTGTTTTAGTAAATCTGTGGATGAAGAGTGTGAATATGCCATATCCAAATCCAAGATTTTATTTGTAAGTTCTCCTAGGCATTGAATATTGCACTTCCTTAATCTTGCGCTGTATGAAATAATTTTGCCCCTTAGATAAGCCTTCATTGATTCACATACTGTTGTAGGAGACATTCCATGGGTTTGATTAAGCTCGAGAAATAGCTCAATTTGAGGTGTTATAAAATCACAAAATGTTTCTTCTGATAGCAATAGTGAGTTAATAACTTCTTGGTGACAGGGGGCAGTATTTTCATGTCCGGATGAAATGCATGCCCAAATTCAACTGCCTGCTACTCCCCAGAAGATAAGACATGCATATTATTAGTAGATTTGGGTAGAAAACACTCTGAAGTTTCTACAACTGTTTGAATCATGACTGTGTGTATAACAGAACTTATTTAGCAGGCGAAACCCCGAGGACAAACCATTCAGATTTTTTTGTTGTTGAGGTCACTCTCTTTTCAATGGGTTTTCATTGGGAATCCAGATTTCTAAGGGACCTTTTTGCAGTTCCTATCGCTTCCACTGGATGTCAACAGTCTTTAGAAATTGGTTGAGGTTATTCCTTTGTGTAATGAAGAAGTACGGCCATCTTGAACGAGGGTCACTTGAAGTGTACTGTTAGATAGAGGCGCGTGACCAGAAAGCATGCTTCAGTTTGTTTTCTTCCTGTATTGAACACAGATCATCCCGTCTTCAAATTTATCGGTTATTTACGTAAAAAAAAGGGGGTAAAAAGAATTTTAAAAAGTTGTATTACAAAAGTAGTTTGAAATGTTTTGGCAAAGTTTACAGGTAACTTTTGAGATATTTTGTAGTCACGTTGAGCAAGTTGGAACCGGTGTTTTTCTGGATCAAACGCACCAAATAAATGGACATTTTGGATATATATCGACGGAATTAATCGAACAAAGGGACCTTTCTTTCAAATGCTACCAATAATATGCATATCCTTGCTTCAGGGCCTGAGCTACTTAGATTTGGGTATGTCATTTTAGGCAAAAATTGAAAAAAAGGCGCTAATCCTTAAGAATTAAGAAGATTAGCCTCTTCACCTGATACTGCGAACGGTATGTTTTTACTAATTAAAATGGCTGCTCCTCTAGTTTTAGAATGAAAATTGGAATGATATGATTGACTGATCCACCCTCCTTCTTCGGGATAGGGAGCAGTATTCGGAAGTTCGGATGACTGAGGTGCCCAAAGTAAACTGCCTGTTACTCAGGCCCAAAAGCTAGGATATGCATATAATTGGTAGTATTGCACAGAAAACACTCTGAAGTTTCTAAAACTGTTTAAATAATGTCTGTGAGTATAACCGAACTGATTTGGCAGGCGAAAACATTTTTGTTGAGGTGTCTGCCCATTCAAATGGTTGTTTATGGGAAGATCAAAGGAATATCTCCCAGATTGCAGTTCCTAGGGCTTCCACTAGATATCAACAGTCTTTAGAAAGAGTTTCAGGCTTGTTTTTTGAAAAATGAGCTAGAATTTGTAGTTTTTCTTGGTGGCTCTTATTTTGACTGTAGTCTTGTGGCGCGTGTGGATGAGGGCGCGCACTTTATCACGTTATTTATCTCCGGTAATGAATATACTGTTCTCCGTCTTAAATTCTATCATTTATTTACATATTAGGGTACCTGACGATTGATTAGAAACGTTGTTTGACTTCTTTGGACGAAGTTTATTGGTAACTTTTGGGATTCCTTTGTATGCATTTTGAACGAGGGGAACAGGTGGATTACTGAATCAGGCGCGCCAATTAAACATACTTTTTGGGGTTATAACGAAGGACTTTATCGAACAAAACAACCATTTGTTATGTAGCTGGGAACCTTGGGATTGCATACAGAGGAAGATCTTGAAAGGTAAGTGATTTACTTTATCACTATTTCTGACTTTCTCTGCTTTCTCTGCCTCTGCTTGTTTGGAAAATGTTTGTAATGCTTTTGTGCGCGGGGCGCTGTCCTCAGATAATCGCATGGTATGCTTTCGCCATAAAGCCTTTTTGAAATCTGACAAAGTGGCTGGATTAACAAGAAGTTAAGCTTTTAAACAATGTAAGACACTTGTATTTTCCTGAATGTTTAATATTACGATTTTTGTACTTTGAATTTCGCACTCTGCGATTTCACCGGATGTTGTCGAGATGGGGCGCTAAGGCCCAACCAATCCCAAAGAGGATGAGAGTGATCGAAAGTGCGGAGATGTGTCTCCTGAAGAAAGGCGATATCTACTTTAAGGTGATTTAAATGAGAAAGAACCCTTTTGCATTTCACTGGGTGATTTAAAGATTTAACATTCCAGCTAGCAAAAGTGACAGAGCAACCAGCTGTCCCTCTCATGATATTAGGTCTAGCCATGTAAAGCCAGGTGGGAAAATAATAGATGCCAGATTACAATAACAACTGATCCATTAAACATTAGGAGAAGAATAAAAACATAAACAAACATTACTCTGAAGTCTGGTATGATAAAGAAAACCCACCCTGGTCACCTAATGGAATAAGGTAACCGCCAATCCCCAAGCTGTAACGGGTTTCTTCTTCCTCCTCTGAGGAAAAGTAGTAGGAAGGATCGGAGGACCAAAATGCAGCGTGGTATGTGTCCATAATGTGATTTAATGGAAAATGATTATAAAATACAAAAGAACAAGAAAATCAAAATGAAAACCGAAACAGTCCTGAATGGTGCAAACACTGAAATGGAAAAATAATCACCCACAACTCAAAGGTGAAACCAGGCTACCTAAGTATGGTTCTCAATCAGGGACAACGATTGACAGCTGCCTCTGATTGAGAACCATACCAGGCCAAACACAGAAATTCCAAATCATAGAAAAAAGAACATAGACTGCCCACCCCAACTCACGCCCTGACCATACTAAAACAAAGACAAAACAAAGGAGCTAAGGTCAGAACGTGACGGTACCCCCCCAAAGGTTCGGACTCTGGCCACAAAACCTGAACCTATAGGGGAGGGTCTGGGTGGGCGTCTGTCCGCGGTGGCGGCTCTGGCACGGGACGTGGACCCCACTCCACCATAGTCTCTGTCCGCCTCTTAACCCGCCTCCGTGGCCTCTTTAGAGCGGCGACCCTCGCCACCGACCTCGGACTGGGGACCCTAGCAACGGGTCCGGAATGGACGGGAGATTCCGGCAGCACCGGACAGGCGGGAGACTCTGGCAACTCCGGAGTAACGGACGGCTCTGGCAGCTCCTGACTGACTGGCGGCTCTGGCAGCTCAGGACAGACGGGAGACTCTGGCAGCTCAGGACAGACGGGAGAGACTGGCAGCTCAGGACAGACAGGAGACTCTGGCAGCTCAGGACAGACGGGAGACTCTGGCAGCTCAGGACAGGCGGGAGACTCTGGCAGCTCAGGACAGGCGGGAGACTCTGGCAGCTCAGGACAGATGGGAGCACCTGTAGGGAGGAGACGGAGAGACAGCCCGGTGCGGGGGGCTGCCACCGGAGGCCTGGTGTGTGGAGGAGGCACCGGATAGACCAGACCGTGGAGGCGCACTTGAGGTCTCGAGCACCGAACCTGCCCAACCCTACCTGGCTGGATGCTCCCCGTAGCCAGGCCAGTGCGGCGAGGTGGAATCGACTGCACTGGGCTGTGCTGGCGAACCGGGGACACCATGCGCAGGGCTGGTGCCATGTACCCCGGCCAGAGGAGACGCACTGGAGACCAGATGCGCTGAGCCGGCTTCCTGGCACCTGGCTCGATGCCCACTCTAGTCCGGCCGATACGAGGAGCTGGGATGTAACGCACCAGGCTATGCCTGCGCACCGTGGACACCGTGCGCCTCACGGCATAACACGATGCCTACCCGGTCCACCTCTCTCCACGGTAAGCACAGGCTCAGGTCTCCTACCTGACTTAGCCACCCTCCCCGTGTGCTCCCCCCAATACATTTTTGGGGCTGCCTCTCGTCCCAGCCGCACTGCTGTGCTGCCTCCTCATACCACCGCCACTCAGCTTTCGCTGCCTCCAGCTCTGCTTTGGGGCGGCGATATTCCCATGCCTGTGCCTAAAACAAAGACAAAACAACGGAACTAAGGTCAGAACGTGACACAAGCAAAGATAACCACACATAATGTGCTTGTAGTGGGGAACACTAAACCTATCGAGTAGAGAGAGAGCCCCGCTGACAAGTTGCACATAATAAATAAACAAGAAATACTTATTTACAACCCAAAACTAGGCTGTTTTATAAGAAAGTATTAACATTTTTATAAATCAGATCTTACAGCAATACCACTAAGTTAGCAGCAATGCCTTTAAAGAAATGACGTAACCTAATAATAGAACTGTGCTTTATCTACCCTGGATATGGGTACTATTGATAAATAGAAATGAGCAGCTTCATGGTAATAAAATAAAATGTTAAAAACAAATGGAGAATTGACTCACCAGAACTAAGGCACTAACCTAATAATTACCTAATAATAACAATATCAATTGATACCACTGGCAAAGCTACACAGTATCTACAAAAGAGAAACTACTCAGTACATTGTTGAAGCACCTTTGGCAGCGATTACAGCCTCGAGTCTTCTTGGGTATGACGCTACAAGCTTGGCACACCTGTATTTGTGGAGTTTCTCCCATTCTTCTCTGCAGATCCTCTCAAGCTTTGTCAGGTTGGATGGGGAGCGTCGCTGCACAGCTATTTTCAGGTCTCTCCAGAGATGTTTGATCGGGTTCAAGTCCAGGCTCTGTCTGGGCCACTCAAGGACATTCAGAGACTTGTCTCGAAGCCACTCATGTGTTGTCTTGGCTGTGTTCTTAGGGTCATTGTCCTGTTGGAAGGTGAACCTTCGCCCCCAGTCTGAGGTCCTGAGCACTTTGGAGCAGGTTTTCATCAAGGATCTCACTGTACTTTTCTCCGTTCATCTTTCACTCGATCCGGACTAGTCTCCCAGTCCCTGCCACTGAAAAACATCCCCAGAGCATGATGCTGCCACCACCATGCTTCACTGTAAGAATGGTGCCAGGTTTCCTCTAGATGTGACGCTTGGCATTCAGGACAAAGAGTTCAATCTTGGTTTCATCAGACCAGAGAATCTTGTTTCTCATGGTCTGAGTCCTTTAGGTGCATTTGGCAAACTCCAAGTGGGGTGTCATGTGCCTTTTAGTGAGGAGTGGGTTCCATCTGGCCACTCTACCATAAAGACCTGATTGGTTGAGTGCTGCAGAGATGATTGTCCTTCTGGAAGGTTCTCCCATCTCCCCAGAGGAACTCTTGAGCTCTGTCAGAGTGATCATTGAGTTCTTGGTCAACTCCCTTACCAAGGCCATTCTTCTCCGATTGCTCAGTTTGGCCGAGCGGTCAGCTCTAGGAAGAGTCTTGGTTGATCAAATCTTCTTCCATTTAAGAATGATGGAGGCCACTGTGTTCTTGGGGATCTTCAATGATGCAACCACTTTTTGGTACTCTTCCCCAGATCTGTGCCTTGACACAATCCGGTCTCTGATTCCTTCGATCTCATGGCTTGGTGTTTGCTCTGTCATGCACTGTCAACTGTGGGACCATATACAGTGCCTTGCGAAAGTATTCGGCCCCCTTGAACTTTGCGACCTTTTGCCACATTTCAGGCTTCAAACATAAAGATATAAAACTGTATTTTTTTGTGAAGAATCAACAACAAGTGGGACACAATCATGAAGTGGAACGACATTTATTGGATATTTCTAACTTTTTTAACAAATCAAAAACTGAAAAATTGGGCGTGCAAAATTATTCAGCCCCTTTACTTTCAGTGCAGCAAACTCTCTCCAGAAGTTCAGTGAGGATCTCTGAATGATCCAATGTTGACCTAAATGACTAATGATGATAAATACAATCCACCTGTGTGTAATCAAGTCTCCGTATAAATGCACCTGCACTGTGATAGTCTCAGAGGTCCGTTAAAAGAGCAGAGAGCATCATGAAGAACAAGGAACACACCAGGCAGGTCCGAGATACTGTTGTGAAGAAGTTTAAAGCCGGATTTGGATACAAAAAGATTTCCCAAACTTTAAACATCCCAAGGAGCACTGTGCAAGCGATAATATTGAAATGGAAGGAGTATCAGACCACTGCAAATCTACCAAGACCTGGCTGTCCCTCTAAACTTTCAGCTCATACAAGGAGAAGACTGATCAGAGATGCAGCCAAGAGGCCCATGATAACTCTGGATGAACTGCAGAGATCTACAGCTGAGGTGGGAGACTCTGTCCATAGGACAACAATCAGTCGTATATTGCACAAATCTGACCTTTATGGAAGAGTGGCAAGAATAAAGCCATTTCTTAAAGATATCCATAAAAAGTGTTGTTTAAAGTTTGCCACAAGCCACCTGGGAGACACACCAAACATGTGGAAGAAGGTGCTCTGGTCAGATGAAACCAAAATTGAACTTTTTGGCAACAATGCAAAACGTTATGTTTGGCGTAAAAGCAACACAGCTCATCACCCTGAACACACCATCCCCACTGTCAAACATGGTGGTGGCAGCATCATGGTTTGGGCCTGCTTTTCTTCAGCAGGGACAGGGAAGATGGTTAAAATTGATGGGAAGATGGATGGAGACCAAATACAGGACCATTCTGGAAGAAAACCTGATGGAGTCTGCAAAAGACCTGAGACTGGGACGGAGATTTGTCTTCCAACAAGACAATGATCCAAAACATAAAGCAAAATCTACAATGGAATGGTTCAAAAATAAACATATCCAGGTGTTAGAATGGCCAAGTCAAAGTCCAGACCTGAATCCAATCGAGAATCTGTGGAAAGAACTGAAAACTGCTGTTCACAAATGCTCTCCATCCAACCTCACTGAGCTCGAGCTGTTTTGCAAGGAGGAATGGGAAAAAATTTCAGTCTCTCGATGTGCAAAACTGATAGAGACATACCCCAAGCGACTTACCGCTGTAATCGCAGCAAAAGGTGGCGCTACAAAGTATTAACTTAAGGGGGCTGAATAATTTTGCACGCCCAATTTTTCAGTTTTTGATTTGTTAAAAAAGTTTGAAATAATAAACATCCAATAAATGTCGTTCCACTTCATGATTGTGTCCCACTTATTGTTGATTCTTCACAAAAAAATACAGTTTTATATCTTTATGTTTGAAGCCTGAAATGTGGCAAAAGGTCGCAAAGTTCAAGGGGGCCGAATACTTTCGCAAGGCACTGTATAGACAGGTGTGTGCCTTTCCAAATCTTGCCCAATCAATTGAATTTACCACAGGTGGACTCCAATCAAGTTGTATAAACATCTGAAGAATGATCAATGGAAACAGCACCTGAGCTCAATTTCGAGTCTCATAGCAAAGGGTCTGAATAATTATGTAAATAAGGTATTTCAGTTTTTTTACTTTTTATATATTAGCAAAAATGTCTAAAAATCAGTTTTTTTTTTGTCATTATGGGGTATTGTGTGTAGATTGATGAACATTTTTTGTATCAATTTATGAGTACGGTTGTAATGTAACAAAATGTTGGAAAAGTCAAGGGGTCTGAATACTTTCCGAATGCACTGTATAGCCTCTGTAACTTGGTGATTTTACAGCCAATTATACTCTGTCTATATCTACTGAACATATGAAGCTGTCAGATTGATAACCTGGACAAAATCACCAGTCACACGTCACAACTCTATTGAATACGTCATCAAAGTCATTGTATGATTTCAGAGCCAGATGCCCCTACAAGTCTTGCCAACAAGCCAAAGCAAAGGAACACACAGGATTTTTATATCACTGCTCAAATAAGGGTGCACAACTTTAACCTACCCCTGGAGAGCTAAAAAACACACACACACACACAATCACACGCTCACCAACTGGTGGGATTGTGTTTACAGAGTAGTTGCTGACACCAGTCACTGATCCTAATTCATTGGAAATCAAATGAAGGTGCATTTGATTATCTTTTATTATGCCATTACGCTTTCCTCATTGAAATACTCTTCCCCTGTGGGAACGGCCTGCATTAAGCAGGCAGTACTGTGTGTGTTTATTCAGTAATGATGCATTTATTTATTCAGTGAATGAAAATGGAAGGTGGCAATTTACTCTTAAAAATGCTTTGTTTTGTGTTGTTATAATAAACATGAGATGAAGGAAATATGAAAATGAGCTCTACAACCTACAGTCAATGCTGTAACCATCATATAAATATCATAATCAAACACTGGGGAATATTTTTGCATTCTGAATGGCATAATCAATTGCAGACTAAACATGGTGAAAGAAGACTTGTTTCAGGTGGAGGCTTTGGCGACACGATATCGTCTCAATCAAGTGGGCAACCTTTACAGTGAGTAATACAGTAATGATTAACATATAGGGAGCCTGGCTTTAGCATACAACATGAGTCTAGTGGGTGCCTTGCGAGAATATACAAATTATTAGGGACATAATCTCAATGGTTATTTGTTTGTAAGCATGCCTTTACAAGCCCCTCTGTCACGGTTGATTTTATGGCCTTATTGCTACTGCTGTAAATAGATAAGAGGAGACATTTACCCTCTGATGCATGTCTCTAGATTATTGGCACTGACTGAATAAGTGAATAGAGGGACAGAGAGTTGTGTAGATCAGGGTCCCCGGCAGGTTTATTTGAAGCTTGAATTAGGTTTTAAGCTGAGAGTCAGTATATAATGAGTTGGTAGTAATCCTTGTCTGTCTTTCTCTGTGTGTGTGTGTTTATTTTATTTCACCTTTATTTAACCAGGTAGGCCAGTTGAGAACAAGTTCTCATTTACACCTGTGACCGGGCAGCTTTCCAATCTTTGGAGATCTCAGACGATGCGAAAGAGAGGTTGAACAGGCTAGTAATAGGGGTTGCAACAATTTCGACGGATAATGGGCAAGTTGCTGCAGGGGGTGCAGAGCTGTTGGCCGGGGTAGGAGTAGCCAGGTGGAAAGCATGGCCAGCTGTAGAAAAATGCTTATTGAAATTATCGATTATCGTAGATTTATCGGTGGTGACAGTGTTTCCTAGTCTCAGTGCAGTGGGCAGCTGGGAGGAGGTGCTCTTATTCTCCATGGACTTTAGTGTCCCAAAACTTTTTGGAATTAGTGCTACAAGATGCAAATTTCTGTTTGAAAAAGCTAGCCTTAGCTTTCCTAACTGACTGTGCATATTGGTTCCTGACTTCCCTGAAAAGTTGCATATCGAGGGGGCTATTCGATGCTAGTGCAGAACGCCACAGGATGTTTTTGTGCTGGTCAAGGGCAGTCAAGTCTGGGGTGAACCAAGGGCCATACCTGTTCTTAGTTCTACATTTTTTGAATGGGGCATGCTTATTTAAGATGGCGAGGAAAGCACTTTTAAAGAGTAACCAGGCATCCTCTACTGACGGGATGAGGTCAATATCCTTCCAGGATACCCGGGCCAGGTTGATTAGAAAGGCCTGCTCGTGTAACGGATGTGAAATGGCTAGCTAGTTAGCGGTGGTGCTCGCTAATAGCATTTCAATCGGTGACGTCACTTGCTCTGAGACCTTGAAGTAGTGGTTCCCCTTGCTCTGCAAGGGCCGTGGCTTTTGTGGAGCGATGGGTAACGATGCTTCGTGGGTGACTGTTGTTGATGTGTGCAGAGGGTCCCTGGTTCACGCCCGGGTATGGGCGAGGGGACGGTCTAAAGTTATACTGTTACACTCGACTGAAGTGTTTTAGCGAGCGTTTGACAGTGATGAGGGCTGGTCGTTTGATCGCGGTCCCATTACGGATGCAGGCATTGAAGCAGTTATCGCTGAGATCCTGGTTGAAAACAGCAGAGGTGTATTTAGAGGGCAAGTTGGTCAGGATGATATCTAAGAGGGTACCCATGTTTACGGATTTAGGGTTGTATCTGGTAGGTACCTTGATAATTTGTGTAAAATTGAGGGCATCTAGCTTAGATTGTAGGACGGACGGGGTGTTACGCATATCCCAGTTTAGGTCACCTAACAGTACAAACTCTGAACAACAATTGATAGGCAGCTTAAACTTCTTGAATTCAACTATTATTGGGTTGAAATACACATTTAGATTTGTGAACAGCCATCCACAACAACCATTACGATGCAAATAGCTAAATAAGAGAGCAGCAGTGTGATTCACATCACTCAATCAATCATATGTATTTATGAAGCCCTTTTTACATCAGCCAATGTCACAAAGTGCTATACAGAAATCCAGCCTAAAACCCCAAACAGCAAGCAATGCAGATGTAGAAGCACTGTGGCTAGGAAAAACTCCCTAGAAAGGCAGGAATCTAGGAAAAAAACTAGAGAGGAACCAGGCTCTGAAGGGTGGCCAGTCCTCTTCTGGCTGGGCCGGGTGGAGATTATAACAGTACATGGCCAAGATGTTCAAACATTTATAGATGACCAGCAGGGTCAAATAATAATAATCACAGTGATTGTAGAGGGTGCAACAGGTCAGCACCTCAGGAGTAAATGTCAGTTGGCTTTTTATAGCTGATCATTCAGAGTTAGAGACATCAGGTGTGGTAGAGAGAGAGGGTGGAAAACCGCAGGTCCGGGACAAGGTAGCACGTCTGGTGAACAGGTCAGGGTTCCATAGCCGCAGGCAGAACAGTTGAAACTGGAGCAGCAGCACGATCAGATGGACTCAGGACAGCAAGGAGTCATCAGGCCAGGTAGTCCTGAGGCATGGTCCTAGGGCTCAGGTCCTCCGAGAGAGGGAGAGAGAATTAGAGGGAGCATACTTAAATTCACACAGGACACCGGATAAGACAGGAGAAATACACCAGATATAACAGACTGACACTAGCCCCCTGACACACAAACTATTGCAGCATAATTACTGGTGGCTGAGACAGGAGGGGTCGGGAGACACTGTGGCCCCGTCCAATATACCCCTGGACAGGGCCAACCAGGAAGGATATCACCCACCGCCTATGCCAAAGCACAGCCCCCACACCACTAGAGGGATATCTTCCACCACCAACTTACTACCCTGAGACAAGGCCGAGTATAGCCCACAAAGATCTCCACCACGACACGAACCCAGGGGGGTGCCAACCCGGACAGGAAGATCACGTCATAGACTCAACCCACTCAAGTGATGCACACCTCCTAGGGACGGCATGGAAGAGCACCAGTAACTCAGCCCCCGTAATCGGGTTAGGGTCTCTCTCCCAGTGGAGAGAGGGGAACCGGCTAGGCAGAGACAGCAAGGGTGGTTCGTCGCTCCAGTGCCTTTCCGTTTACCTTCACACCCCTGGGCCAGACTACACTCAATCATAGGACCTATTGAAGAGATGAGTCTTCAATAAAGACTTAAAGGTCGAGACCGAGTCTGTGTCTCTCACATGGATAGGCAGAACATTCCATAAAAATGTAGCTCTATAGGAAAAGGCCCTGCCACATCAATGTGCTATGTAGATATCAATACTAAGTGATATCCATATTGCCTTAGACTACACCACTGCTGTCATCCTTACCTCTAAGCGTTTAATCAAGTTGGATAATCTTTGGATGCCGACGGCAGTCGCACCATTGGAAGACATAGCTTGGACTGTAGCCTACAAAAGCCTATTCCTGCTTTTTTCCCGCGATCCATCAAACACATTTGGTGTGTCATCATAGTGGTCTCTTACTTGTGGTCAGACTTGCTCAGCTGGAACAAACTTAAACTTGCGCCTTCTTTCAATGCTGATTTGAATGTCATTGATAAAACAGTGAAGTGTCAAATATTTTTTGTTGCAAACATCCTTTCTGAATGTAAAAGTAGTCTTTTAAGTAATCATCTAGTTTTTCAAAAGTATCTGTAATCTGATTACAATATTTTTGCTGGTAAAGTAATGGATTACAGGTACTGTTTTTTTTGTAATCTCTTACATGTAACAGATTACATGTATTACATGTATTTGCATATTGCCGTTAGGGAACGCCTTCTTTGAAGTGAGCGCAAACTTAATTTGAGTTGCACTCCTTCTAAAAACCGTCAAAGTCTATAGAACTTAGTGCACTCTGTTCGTAACAGATTTTAGTTTTGGAAACATACATTTTTTTGATATCAGATGTTTCATCGATGAGAAAATTAGCAGAATATCGGCCCAGTTTCACATAGTTCCATCCTCTCCCACTTCCCGCCACTGGACTTCCTCTCACGACCATATTAGGTGGTGAGAAAACGTAAACGGCTGCTATGCTCCTGTGACGAGCCTGGGTTTCCCCTTCTGTCTGTGACTGTAGTGGAATCAGAGTTGAATACACAAAGGCCACAATGAAAGGAAATGGCCTGTCAGATTGTCTGTTTAATTTATCTAAACGCGTTCATTTTTACAAAGGGGTCGTCTCCATCTAAAAAAGCGGGGGCGGCTAAACTTATTTAGCAAACGTAAGATATATAATCATATATCGAGGAAGACAACAAGTCACATGAAGCATCGCTTTACGTTAATCCGGAAGTTTTTCCTTTCTCCAGTTGCATTCTGGGTAGTCGTAAAACGCACGAAATACTCTCGCCGCTGATTCATTGGTCGCACGTTGCAGAAGCTTGAAAGTTTGAAGACCGCGGAAATCAACAAAGAACAACTTCAAATTAAGGTAAAAACAATGCTACATTTTAAGCAAGTTGCTAGATTGCTTATACTACCCAGCGATCCTAAACCAACACACCCATCCTTGCCAGTTAACTAAAGTAGAGCTCCCGGCCACAGTTCAGTAAGCTAGCTATGTAGCTACCTACATTTTGCAGTTTAAATGTTTTGAAGGCAGGTAGCATGGCGGTTAGAGCGTTGACACAGTGACGAAAGGTCGATAGTTCAAATTCCCGAATCTACAAGGTGAAAATTCTGTCGATGTGTCCTTGTGCAAGACACTTAACCTGCATGTGCTCCAAGAGCGCCGTAACTACGATGGCTGACCCTGTAAAACAACACATTTCACAGCGCCTATCCGGTGTATGTGACAATGTTTAAAATTTAACATTTGTATTATTTACCTGTCTCAATTGTGGAGGTAGCGATTAACATTGATACTCATTTTCCAGTAGAATTGAACATCTTTGTTTTCGGTTTAGGCCACCGTGAAAGCTATGCGCAGGCTCAATAACATAATGTTAATACAATATTAACCCAGGCCTAAACCAGCAAGCAGAGGTGACAAAGAAACTGAACTCAATAGATAAGAGGACATCCTCTGATTGACCAAGTAGAAGTTCAGATTACTGTGACCACAACCTAGTTTGAAAAACAATAGTCCATCAAGACTAAGTCAGGTCAGCCAAGTGAGTGCATGGACTGAAGACCAGACATTGAAAAAGTCAGGGTTCCAGGTAAAAAGTGTGGGGGGTAGGGCAAACAGCAGGACTGTTTGCTAACCAGGGGTGCGGCAGTGCAAGCACTTTATTTATGTTAGGCTATAACCTAACGCCTCACTTACGGTGAAATAAAATGCTTTAGAGTTTGCCTCTTTATACCTTGTTAATTATAGCTTTTTAAAAAACTTCATTAGGCAAGCCAGTTAAGAACAAATTCTTATTTATAATGATGACCTACCAGGGAACAGAGGGCTAACTGTTCAGGGGCAGAACGATTGATTTTTACCTTGTCTGCTCAAGGATTCGATCCAGCAACCTTTAGGTTACTGTCCCAACGCTTTAACCACTAGGCTACCTGCCGACCCGTAATAAGGTACAAATTGTTTTCTATCTCTGGAGACACTGTCAATCTAAACCTTGTCTCATTGTTTCTACAGGATCTCTGCAAATATGTCCATCGGCGTGCCCATCAAGATCCTGCATGAAGCAGAGGGTCACATTGTGACCTGTGAGACCAACACTGGTGAAGTGTACAGAGGCAAGCTCATTGAGGCTGAGGACAACATGAACTGCCAGGTGTGTCATCTGGCTGCCTTTAGGGTTCAGGCAATAGTTTTTTCTTATTTTCTTATTATGTAAGGGAGGGATTTGTGTCCCTTTTACAGAATTGTGTGTAGGAAGTATATCAACTCTTATCTCTTCCTTTCAGATGTCCAATATCACTGTGACTCATCGGGATGGCCGTGTAGCCCAACTAGAGCAGGTCTACATCCGGGGCAGCAAGATTCGCTTCCTGATTTTACCGGACATGTTAAAGAATGCTCCTATGTTAAAGAGCATGAAAAACAAGAACCAGGGCACCGGAGCAGGAAGGGGGAAGGCAGCCATTCTCAAAGCCCAGGGTGAGTGCTACTGCTTCTACATATACCAGTATGGAAAATGATTGAGAGTCAATAACAAATTTTCACTCGACTATAAGTAGTAACTAATAAAAATATTTATTTTATTTTATTTCTGGTAACTTATTTAACTGTCTTTTCTGCAGTGGCTGCAAGAGGACGGGGTCGTGGTGGAGGAATTGGAAGAGGAACCATTTTCCAGAAGAGGCGATAGTATCTGCAATGGTTAATTTAAAAAGATTGCATGGTAGTATTTTTAATGTTTTTTTCTTAAGAGAATACTTTTTTTCTTTAGCCAGACCTTTACATTTTGCAAGACGGACACGTTTTTGACATTGTATTTTTTTTTATATATATAAATGTATATTTGTAATAAATTGTCGGTTCCCCTGTCTGCTAACTTCTATTTGAGGTGCCTTTTGGTCTCTTATTGGGTGAATGTGATATGACCCTTAATGTCTATGGCGGTGACATGCAATTACTTTTTGAGGAACTTTCATATTTGACCACCCTTTATCTGGGTTGTAAAATTACTCTTACGTTATATATTACACACATACACATAAGTATGTGGACACCCCTTCAAATTAGTGGATTTGGCTATTTCAGCCACAACTGTTAATGGCCGGTTTGTAGAATTGAACACACGGCCATGCAATCTCCTTAGATAAATATTGGCAGGAAAATTGGTCTTACCGAAGAGCTCCGGTGACTTACTGCTCCGGTCAACTGTAAGTGCTGTTATTGTGAGGTGGAAATGTCTAGGAGCAGCAACTGCTCAGCCACGAAGTGGTAGGCCACACAAGCTCACAGAACGCGAGTGCTGAAGCAGTGTAAAAATCAGTTGTCCTCGGTTTCAACACTCACTACCGAATAACAACCTGCCTCGCAGTAACGTCGGTACAATAACTTAATCGGGAGCATCGTGAAATGGGTTTCCATGAGATGTTCGACCAGCAGTTGTCTTACATACTTTTGGTCATGTAGTGTATCGCTTTTGTACCACACGGTGGAGCCAGAAATCATCAAGGCTATATTATTCTATGCCAATAAAGGGCAATTCCATGGCAAGTTTGTTTCAGTTATGCTCCGAAAAGCTATTTTCTTTTGTGAATCTTCAGGAGAAAATAATACAACCGTTTGTTGAGAGGGTCCATCACCCCACAGCATTGCACTCACCGGCCAAACGGTGTCTGCCCAACTGCATTGGTCCGACAGGATTTTTGCTAACTATCAACGATGCCATCGTTCTGTTTCTCTATGTAGCTAACCGGCAACATCAGCGATACTTCAATGCCTCAAGTGGCTAGCGCGCGGAACACCATTAACGTTAGTTGACAGTTGCACTTTATGACAAGGTAAGTTTTTGTGCAACGATTAGCTAGTAAGTATTTCTACCACCCATCACGTTAGGGGTCGAAGGATTGTTTTTGTGAAGCGCAAGCGTCGCTTTTCCACCCAACGTATTTCTGTCTCGTGAAGCTAAGTTGGCTAGCTAACGTTAGCTCTACAACCAAATACGACGATACGTGGGGAATCTGTCGAGGTGTATTGAAAATGTAACGTTTTAATATCGCTTATATAAACATGCAATTAGCTAAACCATGACCTTATTTAGCAATAAATACCCTAAATAATAGCTAAACTATTTTAAATTGCAATCTTCTTTAGGGTTAGTTATTAACTATAACTAGCTATTAACTATAACGTTAGCTATGTAACATATCCTGTACAGCAGTAACGTTTGCTCGTTTTCTGTAAGCGGTTGTGAATGTGAACCTTGCATGGTTCTCTGTTTTGTGTGTTGGTGTGTGCATGTACAGGTTATAAGCATCTTCCTCGGAATGAGCCACCTGGGTACCGAATTGTGGGCTTGCAGAATAACGTTGACATTTAATGCAAATTACTTCCCATTCAATTGTCAACGGGCCATATCGATAAATCAGGCACCAAGTTCACATCATGATACCAAACTTGCCAAGTGTTTGCTTGCAACAACTGTTTGGGTCAAGTATATTTGAAATAGGGCTAATGGGTTCCCAGATGTTTAGCCGTCAATCCCATTGAGGCCACTGCATAAATATTACAGT
The DNA here is from genome assembly GCF_045791955.1 of Oncorhynchus clarkii lewisi. Lineage (NCBI taxonomy): Eukaryota > Metazoa > Chordata > Actinopteri > Salmoniformes > Salmonidae > Oncorhynchus > Oncorhynchus clarkii. The sequence continues at coordinate 25,801,270 of NC_092151.1, read as the reverse complement.
AGTTACATCAGCCATAGTCTACTTGAGAGAGGAGACTCCTCTTGCCATTCACAGGGGCTTATCTGGTCTCAAGCTATAGATCAGTGACAGGGTTGATCTGTTAATGATGTTGAGAATACTCCTCTGCTACAGATGGCCCTATGTGAGTGGTGTTGTCCTCAGATTGAAACCCCCCCAGGTCACATCATGTGACTTTTGTTATGATAAGAGCAAGTGGCACCTGGAGCAGAGTAGCATCTGTTCGTTTGCAGGCCTGGAAGCTGCTTCTTCAACGATCCAGTGTAATGAGGGATCAGTGTAGTTGAATGGTTTCAGCCTCAGATCTCTAGGAACAAGGAAGTAAGTTGTCTTTGGACTCCATTTCAGCCGACTTGACAAGAATACGGACAAGAAAATGTGTTAATATGTAACTGAAGTGTCTGTGAATATCTCAACCACAGACTGTGCATTAGCATCTCATGCAAGTGGAAATAGGTATTGAGCTCTGCCTCGTCAACCATCTGAGATCAAAGTAGGTCATGGGTAGTTGACTGCACTCCAATTATAGAAAGCCTAATGTACACAGTAGGTTATGCAGGCTAGCTAGGCCTACATCTTGGGTCACAGCTCACATAGTTCCTCTACTTTCCTCAAGCTAAATCAGGCTATCAGAGTTTAGTTGTGACACCAGGGGAGGTTACAGTGCTACTCTGCTCTGAAAAGAATGAGGGGGCACTTCATTGTTGGTTCTGATATCCTTTATTCTCTATGATCTGTTGAAACCGGCCCCTGTTTGATATTGTATTGTTACTTGGTGACGGAGGAAAATTCACCAGGGTTATCCAATCCACTGCATGTTCTGGAAATGTTCCTCTTCATCAAAAGATAAACACACACTACCTTGTTTTTGACTCTCCCCCAGCAGATGTAGACTGCTAGTGAGTGTGTGTGTGGGGGTGTTTAGTAGGAGGCTGTCTTGTGGATATAATGAGCTAGGGGTCAGCGGTGAAGTACAGCAGGGAGAAAGGCTGGAGAGAGAGAGCCCCCACTGACAACACTGAGCTATGAGCACCCACATCAAGCTGAGTGGGAGACGGGACTGAGGGGACAGGGAGTGGTGGTGAGGCAGAGCAGGAGACACACACAGACAGCGATTATAGCGAGGCAGCTAGAGGGAGTTTTATGAATAGAGAAAATGTGAAAGAGTGTTGAAAAAGAGTCAAGGAGAGAGCAAAATAAATGTACTCCAAGAATGTGGTGGTAAAGAGAGAGGGATGGATAGGAGAAAGGGGGCCACCTGGAGGGGGCTTCTCTTCCCACACACGTTTTCCTCATTGTGATCTTGACTTGGGGACGAGTGTTTATCTGCTTTGATTTACCCTATCTATGTGGTACACTCAGCTCCCACACCCCTGAAAGGCAGAGTCAACATCAGAACAGATAATGGGCTAAGATGGGGGGGGGTAGAGGTAAACAACCTTGGTTGGCTACAATAGATAACCAAACCCCTTATGGTGGCTTCAATGAGTCCAACTGTTCAGAGATGTTGTTTCTGATTCCAGCCATATTTGGAGATGTTAGCACATGGATAAACTGTATGCTAGTAATGTTGTAGCCTAGCCTAAGTCCATACATACTTGCATTGTGTTAGCATCATCTTCCTAGGATTTGTTTGTTGGCACCTCAACTCGTTTTTGAGTTGAAAGAGCTAAAAAGTTGTTGCAGGTTGGAATTCCAGGGGGGTCTGGCTCATCTTGCTATTTTGCCCATGAGCAAGGTCAGGACCTAGGCTCTATATGTCTGTCTACAGACCTGTGTTGTAACTGATAGCCTAAATTTCAGACATTATAATTTTTTTTTCAGCCTTCATGTTCTCTGTGTTGAAAGGTGAAATATTATTTTATTGTGTGTTTTCTCTCAGCTGTCTGCACTCCTGAGGTAGACCACTGATGGAGCAGCGTCCAATAGGCTCTGGGGACAGTCTTCATCATGTTTCCGTGTGTTTCCTCCTGGCCCTCTGCTGAGCCCCCGTCGCCCTGTGGCCATGCCCCCCAGCCCACACACACTCACACACAGCCCCTGCTGTGCAGCGGCCCTGCCCCAACAATGAACCCTCACCCCCACCCTGTCCCAGACTACATGGAGTCCCTCATCGTGGTGACCGAGTACGAGCCCAAGGGAGGTGAGGAGGTGGAGGACATGGACAGCTCCGAGACCCCTGAGCCTGGCGCACCCCTCTTCAGAACCCCCTCCTGCGACCAGCTGTCCCATGCTGTGGGCCGCCCCGTGGCCCTGTTCCCCAAGCCCGAGGAGCACCGGGGAAGCCTAAACCTGTCGGACAGGAAGCTGTCCCTGCAGGAGCGCTCCCAGACGGCCTCGTCTCCCTGTGGTTCCCCAGGGCTCAACGGTCACTTCATCTACCCCTCGCTGCCCTACTCGCCCATCACCTCGCCCCACTCCTCCCCCCGGCTGCCCCGTAGACCCACCGTGGAGTCTCACCGCGTCTCCATCACTGACCTGCAGGTAGGCTACGGCCTTTTACCCTCCCACTTGGTGTTTTTAATAAAACACAATTTTTGTGTTCGCCAAATTCTATGAACGCACATCAGCTGAACATGTGCATTTGTCCCCAGTGGTAAATGAAGCAGCATACTGGTATAAAGGTTGAGTCTATGTGAAGGTAAGGTCCATGGTCTCATTAGATGCCAGCTCACTCCCCATTAGATCTCAGAAACATAGTCCAGTAGACTCCATGTAGAGATGGTCTGTATCCCAAATAGCACCATATGGTCTCTGCTAGGTTGTTACCCTGCTCCTTGAACACTTCTACACTTGACTGGATGTAATCTAGCAGATCCCATTACTGATGGTTTGTACAGACTTCAATTTTGTATGTTTAGTCATGCTGACTTTTGGTAGTTTGTTTTCCAAGGTTATCCATAATGAAGGTTGTGTTGGTAAGCACATTGCTTTTACATGGATTGTTGGTTCTGGTAATGCTATACTTAATGTGATGATTGTTGCAGACCAAGAAAAATGCATTAGTCAGCCAATTTCTTTTTTTTTCTCTCTTTCTCAAAGGACTGCGTGCAGCTCAACCAGTACAAGCTCAAAGATGAAATCGGAAAGGTACTGTCGTCGCTCTTCAAAGCACTTCAGATTCAGATAAATTTTATTATACCACCAGGGGGAAATTCATTTCATCATGTGCTTAAAAAGACATAAAACATGAAAACACAGAAACTACACAATATAATTCATTAAAATGGCCTTACTGAAGCTCCACATTTTAAAGTGAGAGTGCAATATGCTGTATACTCAAGGAACCAACAGGCTGTTGGTATTGGTATTATTTGGTATTTTATTAGGATCCCCATTAGTTATTCCTGGGGGTCCACACAAAACATGAAACATAATACAGAATGACATAATACAGAACATCAACAGCTCAAGGACAGAACTACATACACTTTTTTAAATGGCACACGTTCGCTTCATATCAATGCATACACACAAACTATCTAGGTCAAATAGGGGAGAGGCGTTGTGCCGCGAGGTGTTGATTTATCTGTTTTTTTAAACCGGGTTTGCTGTTTATTTGAGCAATATGAGATGGAATGAAATTCCATGCAATAAGGGCTCTATAATACTGTACGCTTTCTTGAATTTGTTCTGGATTTGGGAACTGTGAAAAGACCCCTGGTGGCATGTCTGGTGGGATAAGTGTGTGTGTCAGAGCTGTGTGTAAGTTGACTATGCAAACAATTTGGGATTTTCAACACATTCATGTTTCTTATAAAAAGAAATGATGCAGTCAGTCTCTCCTCAACTCTTAGCAAAGAGAGACTGGCATGTATTTATTTATACTATTTATATCAGCCCTCTGATTACAATTAAGAGCAAAACGTGCCTCTCTGTTCTGGGCCAGCTGCAGCTTAACTAGGTATTTCCTTGCAGCACTGGACCACACGACTGGACAATAATCAAGATTAGACAAAACTAGAGCCTGCAGAACTTGCTTTTTGGAGTGTGGTGTCAAAAAAGCAGAGCATCTCTAAATTATGGCCAGACCTCTCCCCATCTTTACAACCATTGAATCTATATGTTTTGACCATGACAGTTTACAATCAAAGGTAACGCCAAGTCATTTAGTCTCCTCAACTTGTTCAACAGCCACACCATTCATTACCAGATTCAGCTGAGGTCTAGAATTTAAGGAATGATTTGTACCAAATACAATGCTCTTAGTTTTAGAGATGTTCAGGACCAGTGTTTTCCTGTCCACCCATTCCAAAATAGACTGCAACTCTTTGTTAAGGGTTTCAGTGACTTCGTTAGCTGTTGATGCTGATGCGTATGAATCATCAGCATACATGGACACACATGCTTTGTTTAATGCCAGTGGCAAGTCATTGGTAAAAATATAAAAGAGTAGAGGGCCTAGAGAGCTGCCCTGCGGTACACCACACTTTACATATTTGACATTAGAGACGCTTCCATTAAAGATGACCCTTTTAGTTCCATTATATAGCTCTGACTCCACGATATGGCAGATGTTGAAAAGCCATAACACATACATATTGTCAACAACAGGTTATGGTCAATAGTATCAAAGGCTGCACTGAAATCTAACAATACAGCTCCCACAATCTTCTTACTATCAACTTCTTTCAACCAAGCATCAGTCATTTGTGTCAGTGCAGTACATGTTGAGTGGCCTTCTCTATAAGCATGCTGAAAGTCTGTTTTGTAATTTGTTTACAGTGATATAACATTGTATTTGGTCAAACACAATTTTTTCCAACAGTTTGCTAAGAGCTGACAGCAAGCTTATAGGTCTGCTATTAGAACCAGTAAATTGCCACTTTACCGTTCTTGGGGAATGGCGTTACTTTGGCTTTCCTCCAGTCCTGAGGACAAAGACTTTCCTCTAGGTTCAGATTAAAGATATGACAGATAGGAGTGGCTATAGAGTCGGCTACCATCCTCAGTAGCTTACCCATCTAAGTTGTCAATTCCAGGAGGTTTGTCATTATTGATCGATAAGAATAATTTTTCTGCCTCTCCCATACTAACTTTACAAAATTAAATTTTCTAATGCTTTTCTTTTATTATTTTTTTTATGGGTGAATACAGTTGCTCACTGTTCGTTGTTGGCATTTCCTGCCTAAGTTGGCCCACTTTGCCAAAGAAATAATCATTCAATTAATTGGCAACATCTAAGTTTTGTGATGAATAAGCCATCTGATTCAATGAAAGATGGAGATTAATTTGTCTTTCTGCCCATAATTTCATTTAAAGTACTCAAGTTTTTTTCCATCATTCATTATATACAAATATTTTTAACATCATCCATATAAGAGTCACAGCAAAATCTTTTGTATGATCACTAATATACTATTTTAGGTCCAGCTGTTGGAACTTTGGCTTTCCTGCATTTAGCCACTATATTGTGATCACTGCATCCAATGGGTACGGATACAGTTTTAGAACAAAGTTCTACAGTAATAGTAAACATGTGATTGATACATGTGGATGATCTTGTTCCTGTAGTGTTTGTGAAAACCCTGGTAGGTTGATTAATAACCTAAACCAGATTACAGGCACTGGTTACAGTAAGAAGCTTCCTCTTGAGCGGACAGCTTGATGATAAACCAGTCAATATTCATGTCCCCAAGAAAGTAGACCTCTCTGTTTACATCACATACTGTACAGTATCAAGCATTTCCCACATATTCTTTAGATACTGACTGTTAGCACTTGGTGGCCTATAGCAACACCCCAAAATAAAAGGCTTTAGATGTGCCAAGTGAACCTGCAACCACAACAGGGATATGGCTCTGAATATATATATATACAGCAACACCTCCCCCATAATCATTTCTGTCTCTTCTATAAATGTTATATCCTTTTCTTGCTACTGCTGTATCATCAAATGAATTATCCAGGTGAGTCTCAGAAATGGCTAAAATATGAATGTTATCTGATGTTAGCTAGTTGTTGATTTCATGAACAGTATTGCTAAGGCTACATATATTAATATGGCCTATTTTCAGCCTTTTCCTGGGTAGCTTATCAGATAGACATAATACTGAAAAGAGCAAACAAAGCAAGAGAAAAAAATGTACATTCTGCAGTCCATTAGTCTGTGTGTATGTGTGGGTGGGTGCGTGGGTGCGTGCACGCGCACGTGCGCGTGCTGTGGGGTTGAAGCTATGAACCCATAGGCTTGGCTCTCTCATCCCTTCCAGGCTTCTGGGATGAAGGCTCTGGCAGCCTTCATGGCTGGGATCAGTTCTTTCCTCTTCTGGTGCCCAGCTGCAGGATAGTCCTCATTGAGGAAGATATACATTCCTCTCAAGTTCTTGGCTCTTTCCAGAAACTCTACCTTGTCCTTGAACCTCACGCTCCACCTTTAATCTTCCTGTGGTCCATCTTCAATTTAATTTCCCTCACTTTGTCCTCCGACGCCATCCAGGTCTCATGTGGAGATTCTGCAATTCCATGTTGTTCTGCCTTGATTATCCCTCGAGATAATCTGATTTATCTGTCATTTTTTATCATGGATTCACACACAGAACTGATGTCCTCTCAATGACTTTCAGATTACTGTCATCTTGCCGTTTTCCTGTTTCAACTCATCGAGTTGACCCTGGGAGAACTGCAAACTGTTCATAGGGACTGTTGGAATAAAAGAGTCCCCATTTCTAACCGTTTTGATTTTATTTTGAAGAAGTCCCCATTCCTCGATCTATTTCCCACTGTGCATGTTAAAAAGATGGATGAACATTAAGGGGCAGTTGCCATCATTTTCAGTTCTCCTTGCCAGCCTTGTCCTAATTTCAAATTCCCTGAAAATCCCCGGTCCAGGGAGAGTTAGAGGAGGATGAGAGGCTGGTATAAATAGCCCTAGTCTTCTGTCCTCTCCTTGAGTAGTGTGCATGGCGCTGAGTGGGTCTGTTCTGTTCTGTGTGGAGTAGTAGACAATGGGAGCCTGTCAGGATGGAGTTGGAGAGAGTTGTGTCCTGCTATCACCTCATCTCTAGTCTGGGATGGGCTTCCTGCTGTAGCCCCAATCTGTTCTCCCAGCTGGGACGTGTGTGTGTGTGTGTGTGTGTGTGTGTGTGTGTGTGTGTGTGTGTGTGTGTGTGTGTGTGTGTGTGTGTGTGTGTGTGTGTGTGTGTGTGTGTATGTGTATGTGTATGTGTGTGTGTGTGTGTGTGTGTGTGTGTGTGTGAAGGAATAGACTATCCAACTAATTTGGCTAAGCTCTGTATATGTGTGGGTAGAGAAGCTTGATAGACAAACTAGATTGTGGTGCACTAATTAGGCAAACATTTAAGATGTGGGTGGGTAGATTTGAATTGGACTGTTGATTTTGAAGCTGCTCCTCATTGAGAGTACTCAGTCCATACATTTCCGATGGGTCAACTTGGGATACATATTCTACGTGTGCGTGCATCCGTGTTTGTAGTTTTTATTTGTGTGGATGATTGACAGCTGCTGAATGTCACACTCTGTCTAACTGTTCTCCTGTTCTCTGACAAGGGCTCATATGGTGTTGTCAAGCTGGCCTACAATGAAGACGACAACACCTACTATGTGAGTCCTGTTGGTCACCGTACACACACACACACACACACACACACACACACACACTCTCTCACTGTCATCATTTGGACTGATCGCTATGTAGTGTTGTCACGATACCATTATCGCCATACTCAGAGGTATCGTGGCAAAGAAACAAAAAATGAAGCGGCCCAAATTTTCTTGAGGAAAACAACCCTAATGTTAGAAACAAGCAGCCTTATGTTGTCACGCAGATCACATGTTTATTTTCCAAGCTATATTACACAATAAGTTACATACAGTAGGTTTTTTAAAGGACCAAACAGTTTAGTCTGCTTTGTGTTTACCTTTTTGCCATGTAAAATCCGGTATTGTAGTATCGCGATACTGTTATCATGACAACCCTATCGCTATGAGGTGTGACAGTATGTGAAGCATAACAGAGACAATTGGTTGTTCTGTAGTTCTGTAATGTGTTTTTTGTATTGTGTAAAAGTGGGGTTATGTTTCACATCTACTCCTTCCTCTATCCAGAGAAGCATGTAACTACACTCCTTTTTACTGTACGTCTCTCCATACTTTGATGTCAGACTTCTATCCTCCTCCCTCCCTCTCTTTCTCCTCCCCTCCTCCAGGCAATGAAAGTGCTGTCCAAGAAGAGGCTGATGAGGCAGGCAGGTTTCCCACGTAAGTACAGAGCCTAGGGCAGATAGTCAATCCACCAGAGAGTACATAGCCTAGTGCTTGGACGATAAACGCAAAATTACCAACATTGCCTTCCTCTTACCGAAGCATTTTCCGTACGTGAGTAGTTTTCTGTGATTCTGCTACACAACGTTCATGTAGATTGTTCTAAAACCTATGCATTATGTTGATTCCTGCTCTGGAAGTATCTGCCTGGAAAGATACAGAGCAGCAGGAGCAACCCAGTGTGTCAAAAACACTTTGAAATTTGACGTTTAAGCAACTTAGAAATGTGGATAAACATCAGAATCCGAAGTCAAATTGGTAAAACCATGAGATCTTGTTGTTCATCAAGAAGCCTAGGCCTAGCGCTGGAAAGTTTTTGTATGTCATTAGCCTACATTTACTAATAGATTCATTAATTAGCCTACATGGCTATATAGCAAAAATATAATATTTAGAGTTAGCATTCTTGTTAAGGGTTTTGAGTTCCCACGTCCTCAAATGGTGAATAATATAGCCTATAGTGCATAAAGAGGTACCATAAGCCGCCTCCAAAGTAGTTTTAGAGAATTTGGCAGTACATCCAACCGGTCTCACAACCGCAGACCACATGTAACCATGCCAGCCCAGGACCTCTACATCTGGATTCTACACCTGTGGGATCTTCTGAGACCAACGACCCAGGCACAAACGGTCAGAAACCTTCTCAGGGAAACTCATCTGTGTGTACATTGTCCTCACCAGGTTCTTGACCTGACTGCAGATCAGCGTCGTAAACTGACTTTACTGGGCAAATGCTCACCTTTGATGGCTACTGGCACGCTGGAGAAGTGTTCTTTTCACAGATTAATCCCCGTTTCAGCTGACAACATGCATGGCATCGTTTGGGCAAGCGGTTTGCTGATGTGAACTTTGTGAACAAAGTACCCCGTGATGGCGGTGGGTTTATGGTATGGGCAGGCATAAGATACGGACAACGAACACAATGGCATTTTATCTATGGCTATTTGAATGCACATAGATACTGTGACGAGGCCCATTGTCGTGCCATTCATCCACTACCATCCCCTCATGTTTCAGTGTTATAATGCACGGCCCATGTTGCAAGGATTTGTACACAATAACCGGAAGCTGAAAATGTCCCAGTTCTTCCAAGACCTGCGCACTCACCAGACATGTCACCCATTGAGCCTGTTTGGGATGCCCTGGATCGACGTGCATGACAGTGTGTTTTAGTTCCCGACAATATGCAGCAATTTCACACAGCCATTGAAGAGTTGTACAACATTACACAGGCCACAATCAACAGCCTGATCAACTCTATGCGAAGATGTGTCACGCTGCATGAAGCAAATGGTGGTCACACCAGATACTGGCTGGTTTTCTGATCTACGCCCCCACTTCTTTAAAAGGTTTTTTTATTTAACCCTGGAATGTAATGAAATTCAGAAAATCTGGAAATCAGCATTTCTCCAACAACTTTTAAAAGGGGGAGATCCAACTCTTTTAAATAATTATAGGCCAATCTCAAAGCTGTCACCCCTGGTGAAAATACTTGAAACCCTTGTGAGTGAACAGCTAAAATACTTTTTATTTACTAACTCTATTTTATCAATGTACCAATTGGGCTTCAGGAAGAAGCATAGCACAATTACAGCAGCCATGAAGGTTTTAAATGATATCACTGAAAACAGCACTGTGTCTCACTTTTTATTGATCTCTCTAAGGCTTTTGATACAGTTGATCATGCTATACTAAGGCAGAGATTGTCGAGTGTAGGTCTTTCAGAGCATGCAGTTGCATGGTTTGCTAACTATCTGTCTGATAGAACTCAGTGCACTCATTTTGATGGGCTTATGTCTGTTAAATTGTCTGTCTTGAATGGTGCGCCCCAAGGCTCTGTACTCGGTCCTCTCTTATTCACTATTTATATAAATGATTTAGACAAAAATGTCTAAAATGCGCAACTTCATTTTTATGCTAATGATACTGTTATTTACTGTTGTGCCTCGTCTCTTACAAAAGCTTTCCAAAACTTGCAAACTGCTTTTTATACTGTTCAACATACCTTGTGTCAATTGAAGCTTATCCTCAATACTGACAAAACTAAACTAATGGTGTTTTCTAAAGCAAGAAATAGACCTCTGAACCTTTCACCTATTACTACCTGTCAGGGCAAGGATATTGAGGTTGTAACCTCATATAAATATCTTGGAATTTTAATTGATGATGTTTTTGAGATCAATTGACACCCTTTACCATGGCACTTTGAGATTTATTTTAAACTGCCAAACCCTTACGCACCACTACACTTTGTATACCAGGGTTTGCTGGCCTTCTCTAGTCACTCGTAGGCTCAGTCACTGGTATACTTTTATTTACAAAGCCATTTGGGGTTTACTACCTTTTTATTTGGCCATTTTTATTGTTCAGAAATGTGGTGGGTACTCTCTTCGTTCGCTGGACTTTATCCTGCTAACTGTTCCAAATATCTGAACTGAATTTGGTAAAAGGGCTTTTATGTACTCTGCGCCATCGTCTTGGAACGCCTTGCAAAATACTTTTAAACTGGAAGAACTTGTCCCGATTGGTATTTTTAAATCACTGATGAGGAGACTGATTCCCTGACCTTTCAATGTTTTTAATTTGATGTTTTTGATTTTGTTATACTCTTGTGAAATCTATGGTTTTTACTAGATTACTTGTAGTTTTTCATGTTGTTTGTCTGTAATTTTTGTAATGACTTGGTGTAATTTTTGTAATGACTTGGTGCTGCCTATCTTGGCCAGGACGCTCTTGAAAAATATGTTTTAAATCTCAATGAGCCCTTCCTGGTTAAAAAAAAAAAAATATATATATATATATATATATATTTTTTTTAAATGTGTCTGACCAACTGATGCATATCTGTGAAATCCATAAATTAGGCCCTAATTAATTTATTTAAATTGACAGATTTTTTTTTAATATGAACTCTAATTGTAAAATCTTTGAAATTGTTTCATGTTGCGTTTTATATTTTGGTTCAGTGTAGTTACATTTATCACAATATGACTTTTTGTCCATATCACCCGGCTCTACTAGCTAGTACACTACTTTGTGATTCTGCTGCTGTAGACTAACAAGGCCACTACACTCTCTTTGCTCCTGTCCACCTGCAGGGAGACCGCCCCCCCGCGGCGCCAAAGCAGCCCCTGAAGGCCCCCCTCAGCCCAAAGGACCCCTGGAACGGGTCTACCAGGAGATTGCCATCCTGAAAAAGCTGGACCATCCCAATGTTGTGAAACTGGTAGAGGTGAGGCTCTGCAATTTGGATGGTGTTGGTCCTCTTAACTCAAACTCCTTGTGTACTGCCAATACATAATACAATATCATTGAGACTGCTTAGTCTGCACTGTGTCCTCAACCCTGTCAGTGATTGCACGTTTACTTGTGTTTACCACAGACTGCTAGTAGTGTTCCTCTCACCTGCTTTCTTCTCCTGCCAGGTTCTGGATGACCCTGGTGAGGACCATCTGTACATGGGTAAGATTGGCCTGATTCTCGCTCTGCCTGGCAATCTGCACACACACACACACACACGTCCCACTCACGTCCTAATCAGACCTACACACAAGTTAAATTATTTCCCGAAGCTATTCTAAATAGCATTGTTGATGATGATGTTGTAGTAATGATGGCATCTTTGTTCTGTTCACAGTGTTTGAGCTGGTCAAACAGGGGTAAGTTAAGTTTTTTTACTGTAATCATTACAAGCTGGAATGAGCCTAATCTCTGAAGCACTGACATAGGGCCCTATAAAATCTGTAATTTTCTTTAGGCTGATTCCCAAAAGTCAGTTCTCTTTCCAGGTTCCATTTTTTCCCAGTTTTCATGTTCAATACATTTAGTTGATTTCATGTTCAATACATTTCGTTGATTCTCTAGTATACTCAATACATTTTTTTGACATTGTTGAATTCCGTTTTAATGTCTGGATGGCGTGATTTCGTCCGCGTTCTCAGCATCGCAGATTATACAGTGCCCTACTGTAACGCTCTCTCTGTGTGTGTGTCTGTGGGTATGTTTACGTGTGTAGGGCTGTGATGGAAGAGATGCCCACAGACAAGCCGCTGAATGAAGACCAGGCACGGTTCTACTTCCAAGACCTGCTCAGGGGGATTGAGTTCTGTGAGTGGGTTCTCTTCTCTAATCTCAGAACTGTCTCTACCTCTCTTTAGACGCCCACTGCCTTCTTTCCCCGACGCACATCATCTCAGTGGCTTTTAGAGGCATTATTGCACTCAAACAGGACCTTATTCCCTATATAGTGCACTACTTTTGACCAGAGACTTTACATTACATTTTCTTTTAACCAGAGCCTATGGTGCTCTGGTCAAAGTAGTGCACTATATAGGGAAAATTGTTCAGTTTGGGAAGCACCCCAAGACTTACCACTAGCTCTGTATTCTACCAGAGCACTACAGACAGAGATGTGGAGGGAGGGAGATGCACTGTATGGGCACTAGAAGCAGCACTCAAAACCTCTCTCCCTCTCCCTTATACTACTTAGTTAACCTCCCTTCACTAACAGACAAGGTAAGAATCCTTATGTACCTGTATCATCAGGATGTATTATACTAAGGCGTGTATGTAACAGATTGAGATCATACAAAATAAACTCACCCATAGCTTGAAATGTTGCTAATTGCGCCATTAAATCGGATCCTTTTCAGTGGCGCAAATGGTTAGTATGCTGCCAAGCAGGCATTCACAGGTGTTTGCGAGCAGAGAGTAACTAGTTCGAGCCATGGACAGGGACAGTGAAGGAAGCGATACTGTTAGCAGCACAGTGATGCCGGTTACATGTGTTGTTGTGCTTTTCCAGTGCATTACCAGAGGATCATCCACCGGGACATCAAGCCCTCTAACCTCCTAGTTGGGGAGGACGGTCATATTAAGATCGCTGACTTTGGGGTCAGTAACCAGTTTGAGGGGGCAGACGCCCTTCTGACCAGCACGGTGGGCACGCCCGCCTTCCTCGCCCCAGAGACCCTCTCCGAGACCAGGAAGAACTTCTCTGGCAAGGTGAATGTCACCCTCTGGAGGGCTCTTTGGAAATTCAATATTTTCCTTTGGAATTCCCATAGGGCAACTCGTATGGGACAATTGAATGATATGGGTTTCAGTTCATTTCTGTTTCTTCTTGTAGGCATTGGATATTTGGGCCATGGGAGTGACGCTCTATTGTTTCGTGTTTGGAGTGGTAAACCTCTAACCTCTTTCCTTAACTGTGATGCACATATAACCTCACAATCCACATCGCATAATGCAAGGTCAGGTTTAACACTGATACTGAACAGTTTAACGTTTACATTTTGATACATCATTGTTCACCTAACATGTTCACTTTTGACAACTGAGTGGACTGTCATTTTACTCACATCAACAGTGTCCCTTTATGGATGAACGCATCCTTAGTCTTCATCAGAAGATCAAGACCCAGCCAGTGGAGCTGCCAGAGCAGTGAGTACTCCATTCAACTCTACTGGGAGTAATATGATCCATTCCAAATGGATGACCATAAGCATAAGTATTCCTCTTGTTGTGGCCCTACAGTGCAGACATATCTGACGATCTGAAAGATCTGCTACTGAAGATGCTGGACAAGAATCCAGAGAGCAGGATATCAATACCACAGATTAAGGTTTGCTTCTTTGTGATTATCTTAATATGTTGTGTGTGTATGTGTGTGTGTCGAAGTAAGTAATCTCAAGCAATGTTTCAGAAATCCATTATTTTATTCTGGATTAATACATTTGTGTGTATGTGTGTGCTTACATGATGTTGAGATTGTCTCTCTGCTCCTTCCAGGTGCACCCATGGGTGACGAGGCACGGAGCGGAACCCCTCCCTCTGGAGGATGATAACTGCTCCATGCTGATTGAGGTGACCGAGGAGGAGGTGGAGAACTCTGTCAAACACATCCCCAGTCTGGCCACTGTGGTGAGTGGTGGGAGGAGGACACACACAGGCCACACTGCCCTGCCTTTAACACTAGATTAAACATGATAGCACTGGATGAAAGGCTCAGAATTCACACTCAGGCTCATTTTACTGCAGGCAATTTCTTGCTGTCCTGGGACATGAGGTCATACTTTGCAGTTCACAAAAGATACCCTGTTACGAATGTTCATTTATTGGTTTAATATGTTTTCCTTTCAGCTCTTTGATTATTTCATCTACCTTACTGTCATAGAATTCGGTAATTAAACTGTTGTTACCGAAGAAGTTATAGGGTTATTATGGCGTGAGTGCAACTTGATATAAAGTGTTGCTAAATATCTAACTAATAAAATACTTTGTTTCAACTATAACCAAGAAAAGTGAAAGTAGGACTATGGACAATGAATGATCTGCTCATAGCCACCCTGTGACGTGTTTCATTCTCTATGGTATAGCCCTTTCAAAAAGCCCAGGACATAATACAGTCTGAAATCTGATGATGTTCCCCTAAAAAGCCACTGACACAATACAATATCACTCAGAGTTGTGTGGTCAGACGACTGATGTCTGTGTCTGTAGATCCTGGTGAGGACCATGCTGAGGAAGCGCTCCTTTGGGAACCCCTTTGACTGGGGCCGTCAGAGGACCGAGGACAGAGGCACCAGTCTGTCTGCACCGGGACACATGCTCACGTAAGTCCCCCTCTTAGGCCTTTTACACTGCTCTCTAGTCAGTGGATGAAAAGTATTTTAAAAGCACTTAGGGTTGCAAAATTCCATTAACTTTCCCCAAATTCCCGTTTTTTCCAGAAATCCTGGTCCGAAGATTCTGGATTTTCTGCTTTTTCTGGAAAACCTGGGAATTTAGGGAAAGTTGCCAGAATTTTGCAACTCTAAAAGCAGCAGGGTTGGGGTCAAAACCAAAATTCCAATTCCAAATGTTCCTCATTGAAAAGCATTGAAATGTACTTCTTGAATGGACTGGAATTGAAAAGGAATTCCCCCTAACTCTGAGAAGCAGTTGGTGGTTTTTAATAAATGTCATGTAGCTTCATATAACTCTGGAGAAGCTCTGCTACGGGCTTTTTTGTACATGGGCAACATTCCTAACTAATCTGATCTTGCAAAATGATGCTCCTTTTATTCTCATTCAATAAAAGTAGGATGTCACATAGAGAGTGTTAAGATTTCTTCTCTCCCTGCGCGACCAATGATATGCTTGCCGGCACTTGCTGTGGCAGCCTCTTTATCTGTCTCCCCCCTCTCCTGCCCACCAGCAAAGGGAGAGCGGCCAATGTGAGATACTGCTACATTCATAGTAACCAAAGAAGGTAGAGGACTATGGGCCTGCCACGGCCTTGCTTGCCTATCTATCTCAGTACTATTTAAGTGATATGAAACACACTTAAGTCCATAGGCATGAATGGTGTTAGTTTGTCAAGTGCTCCTGTGTAACAGTTTAACATGGAGTCAATTAAATAATTATAGCCAATACACAGGGGTACTTGAAGGCATGTCTGGGAACCTCTTGCTGATCCCCAACTGCACTAGTATCTGTTATGAAGTGGGGTTGCCTACTACCGAGCGCAAATGTAGGTGTTTTTGGCCAAGTGTGTACTGTACAGCAATGAGCACAAACCGTCAACTTAGAATCTCATTGTCTAAACTCTGATTGTAATGAACTTCATAACATGATCAAGGTCAACCAGCCTGACTCAATCCTTGGCCAAGTACTACATAATTGTAGCCTAAACACGTTGCCTGTGAAAACCCTGAATTCAATTTGGCTAAAGTATCTGGTAAAAATAAAAATACATGGGTTTCTGATTCCTCTGCATGCAGCACAACAATAGCCTCCTCCCTCGCCCAAGGACATACCAGTGAATTACTTTCATGTTTTTTGTGTGTGTATGACCTGAATGTTCGACTAACAGCTTGCTAAGTTCCCTCTGCTTGCTCTCTCCAGTTATGTAACAAGTAAATGGTTCCACTGAGTTTCCCAGCTAAACGGAGGTTAACTAACCATCTCTGCAGTGATAGAATTGACACAGGTACTTAGCACTGATGGCTGTATTAAATTCTGTCTCCTCCGATCTGTTTCCTAGGAAACAAGAGAGCATGGAGGGCATGAGAAGTATGGACCTGCCCTTCGTGGGAGAAGATGAGGCTCTTTCCTGATGCCGTGTGGTTTTTAAGCGCGAGGGTTGGGGCATGCTAGTGACTCGACTTGCAGTCTGCCCTCAAGCCCACCCTTCACTCACTGCTATGTTATGTTGTGGCAGCCACCAATGTTTTTGTTTTTTTAGGTGGACGGGACTGTTGGAAGAGCTCCATGACTTGTATAGAGACGTGACTGGAGCCTGGACACCCTTCTGGGGGAAGCTCCCTTATTGTCACTCTGTAATGCATGCTCATGTTTCTAGTCATAGCATGCTCTGTCTCAGGCCTCTGATGTACAGGTCTGTTTGCCTAGGTACCTGTGTTTCTCCATCTCCACCATTTGAAAAGACTCACGTTTAATGCAGAGGTAAGTGGGAGGGGGTGTTTATGGATGGTTGTACATTTCAAAGGGTGACTCCTGGTCCCCACATTTCAGCAGAGCAGAGTACTTGACTATGTTTGTCTGTACCACTCATCAATGTGGACAGTTTAGGAACAGTCATGTTTTCAGTGGAAACCTGTATAGGAGAGGTTTATTGAAATGAAAAAGGTGTACCACATTCATAGTATGCATGTGTGTCTGTTGATTTCTCAATGCAAACATTGTAGAAGCGACACAAGTTGCACATTCATACAATTAGTTGTTGCTGAACAATCTATTTGTTTTATTTATTAAGTCTCCCAGTTTCCACAACTGGTGAAGAGCTTTTTAAAACGTAATGTAACTAAATGTTTCTAATATATGTGTTTAGCAAAGGGGATGATACAGTGTTGAAGCGGAAATCAAAATCACGTTTGTTTCTTTTTATATGGTAATAGATTTACAGATCTCATTTTCAGAACACCAAAAAGGAAATGGTTATCATATTTTATAAAGTAATATCATTCATAGAGAAACAAACACCTTTTAAATAAGTGCATTGCAATGTCATTGTGAAATTGTATGAATTACTGGCACTTACAAATGAATTTTAATACCAAGCGTATAGCCTAGTGCGGCTGCAGACCTCTTGTACAATCTATGCATGACATATCCCCTATGGAAATGTTGGAATTAGTTTGACATGGATAAAGTTGTCATCAGATATGGTAAGATACAAATGAGATGGTAGAACTTCAACATTGCCAGTAGAGTGCAATCTTTTTAAATTCTCTGCTTTTTCTCCATTTTTAGATGAGCCCAAAGTGGTGGAATAATCTCCCCAGTTCTCTAGTGGCATGTGTTTTTAACATCTTGCCCCGTTTTGCATATAGTTAGACAATGTTGGTGTACAGATCACTTCAGTCACTGAACATGTTTATGATTCCATAAGATATTATTGAAACAACATTAATTCAACAATGAATGCTTCCACATAGTGATTATTTCAGCACCAAAGTGTAATTTTCTTGCATGTCACTGCTGTATGTGAAAACACGGTATGTTGTGTTTTTTAAGACTTACTATGCACTCCGTTGCAATGCTGGACCCTCAGTCAGCCTGTCATGTATGCTGTGTTCGATGGTATCTGAGTGAGGAGGTCTCTATAGCTGACCACTTACGGTGGTATTCAAGTATTCATACCTCTTGACTTGTTCCACATTTTGTTGTGTTACAGCTGGAATTAAAAATGAATTAAATCGTTTTTTTTCTCACCCATTTACACACAAAATGTACGCAAATGTATGAAAATTAAGTACAGAAATAGCTCATTTACATAAGTATTCACACCCTTCAGTCAATGCATGTTAGAATCACCTTTGGCAGTGATTTACAACTGAGTTTCTGGGTAAGCATCTAAGAGCGTTGTACACCTGGATTGTAGTATTGGCCCATTATTCTTTACAAAAATGTTCAAGCTCTGTCATATTGGTTGTTGATCATTGCTAGACAACCATTTTCATGTTTTACCATAGATTTTCAAGCAGGTTTAAGCCACAACTGTAAAAATTCACTGTCTTGATAAACAGCTCCAGGATTGATTCTCCAGGCCTTGTGTTTTAAGTTATTGTCCTGCTGAAAGGTGAATTAATCTCCCAGTGTCTGGTGGAAAGCAGACTGAACCAGGTTTTCCTCTAGGATTTTGCCTGTGCTTAGCTCCATTTCATTTCTTTTTTTTATGCTGAAAAACCCCAGTCCTTAACAATTACAAGCATACCCATAACATAATGCAGTCACCACTATGTTTGAAAATATGGAGAGTGGTACTCAGTAATGTATTGTATTTGCCCATAACATAACACTTTGTATTCTTGGCAAAAATGTAATTGCTTTGCCAATTTTTTTGCAGTATAACTTTAGTGCCTTGTTGCAAACAGGATGCATGTTTTGGATTGTTTTTTATTCTGTACAGGCTTCCTTCTTTTCACTCTGTCAATTAGGTTAGTATTGTGGAGTAACTACTATGTTGTTGATCCATCCTCCGTTTTCACCTATCACAGCCATTAAACTCTGTTTTAAAGTCACCATTGGTCTCATGGTGAAATCCCTGAGTGATTTCCTTCCTATCCTGCAACTGAAGGACACCTGTATCTTTGTGGTGACTGGCTGTATGGATACACCATCTAAAGAATAATTAATAACTTCACTATGCTCAAAGGGATATTCAATGTTTGCTTTTTTTTTGCTTTTTTTTTTTACCCATCTACCAATAGGTGCTCTTTACAAGGCATTGGAAAATCTCCCTGGTCTTTGTGTTTGAAATTCACTGCTCGACTGAGTGACCTTACAGATAATGGTATGTGTTGGGTATAGAGATTAGGTAGTTATTAAACATCATTTTAAACACTATTATTGCACACAGTATGAGTCCATGCAACTTATTTTGACTGACTTGTTAAGCTAATTGTTACTCCTGAACTTTAGGCTTACCATAACAAAGGGGTTGAATACTTATTGACTCAAAATATTTCAGCTTTTCATTTGAAACTTTTGAAAAACATAATTCCACATTGACATTATGGGTTATTGGGTGTAGGTCAGTGACCATAAATCCGTTTTAAATTCAGGCTGTAACAACAAAATATGGAAGAAGTAAGTACTTTCTGTGAATACTTTCTGAAGGAACTGTAGTATAAAAGTACCTGTTTGTGAGATAGCGATCTAACCATCTTGTCAAATGTTCAGGGGGGGGCCCTTTTGAAAATAATGTAACATTTCAATTATGAATAAGATACTGATGAAAATTACAAGATCAGTCCAAATAAAATAAAAAAATAAAAATATTCTAATTCTGGATGAACACAGTCATGATTCACAATCAGGGGAGCAACTTTGGTTTTAGAAGTGGGGGTTACATATCTTTATTTTTTTTAAATCCATGGATAAACACTCCAAACGGCCTACCCAACTGCTCGGAGGTATCCGCATGGTCCTAAAGCACAGCACACTGCACCGTTGCCTCGTTTTGTATCACATTCCAATGATAAAACTGGGGGAAACAAAAATGCAAATTCAGAATGTGGGGCCTGACTTGTCCCAGTGAAGGTTGTGCCCCTGCTCACAATTAAAAGTTTTCTCTTTGTGTCAAAATGTATAGTACAAAATATGTTCTGATATAACCCACCATCATGGGTTTAAGTTAAACTGTTGAAAATGTCGAAGACAAACCATATTTTATCACCCCTCCACATGAAAGTGCTCCCTTCTCCTAAGAACAACATATCGAAGAAGAGGTTGGGTTTGACTACAGGGTTAAATTAAATTCTACCCCCAGAATGCTGTATGATATTTGTTTTTATACATATATTTAATCTTCGCTTTTTGTTTCATCACAATCTGTGCCCTATTTTATAGAAAGGGCTAGGATTACATTTACTGTCCATATCACACAATGTCATCCATTGTAGTGAGACGTTGGGGCCTCTACCCAAATGCATGCCAACATACTGTAAACATACCATTGAATTGTTATAGCATGACAGAGCTTCTCACAAAACGGGAGCTCATAATGAATGATTCTATTCATCTTGCATCCAGTTCTTTATTTGAATAAATTGCAGTTGCCTTTCTGCAATGTGTGTCCTGTCTCTGTCACATTATTGTTGAGTATTTTTTGCAGAAGCGTATCGTGCACTTGTTTTTTCGGGCCATCATAGGTGTAATGCCCAATGATGTGTATACATTGGTAATGGCCAAATTTTATGCAGCTACATCAACTTTTACTTTACACAAAAATGACCACCAGAGGGCATCCTATCCCATTTCATGATACAGGATACACTCTGCACATTCACTGCCTTGGTTAAAAAAAATGAGCCTATAGCTGAATAATACTTCTTATTAATCAAGATAAGCCTAATAGGTGAATAATACTTCTTATTAATCAAGATAAGCCTAATAGGTGAATAATACTTCTTATTAATCAAGATAAGCCTAATAGCTGAATAATACTTCTTATTAATCAAGATAAGCCTAATAGCTGAATAATACTTCTTATTAATCAAGATAAGCCTAATAGGTGAATAATACTTCTTATTAATCAAGATAAGCCTAATAGGTGAATGTATTATCAGATTTGTACAAACCAGCTTTAAGCAAACTTGTTGAATGTCTATGGTCAATTTATTTCAGGTAGGGAATAGGGATTTTCGTGTTCTGTAATAAATGAAGAGTCGTTAATTTATTCTAATATGATATGCAGATCAACATTTTGGGAGGATATCTAGACTTGCTATACATACGTGAACATGTTAAGAGAACAAACGGTTCTTCAGAATATGAACGTTTCTCATTGCGACAGTGGCAGCTGTCTGTGTTGTGGTTGGTGTGGTGTGTGGGAGGGAAAGAGAGCCACTAGGCAACACTTTCATCGGTCTCACTTTTTACAGAGTGACAGGTTGAAGCGCAGTGAGCCCTGTAATTGCAGGGTGTTCCCAAGGCAACAGATAAGGCATGCATTTCGTCAACCTGTTTGGGTTCAGTTTCTGAAAAACAACTGAGACTGACGGTGACAGATTGAGATTGACGCATTGATTGCGCTGTTTGGTCGAGACCCGCATGAACGCAGTAACATTTAAAGTGTTGCGGCGCTCGCGCCATTCTAGTCATTGCATCTTCTATGGGAAATATATATTTTAATCTACGACGCAGCCGAGGAAGTTCATTGAAGAAAACGCTTGTCTACGCAACAGTTTGCCGCAGTAAGTAGCATATACATGTAAAACTTGACTGGCTATTTTGTAGTCATCAATTAAAGCCTATAGTTTACAAATATCACCTGATAACATGATTTGTTTTACGCTTTGAACGCACACACACTTGCAAATTTTTATATTTTAGCTCAGTTCCAATTTATTTTCCCCCGCTGCTATGCTTTCACAGTAGCTGAGGTCCAAACGGGAATCATGTGAAGAATTTACATGTGATTGAACATACCAGACACAAACTAGGCTACACCTCGGAATGATAGGTGCACTTTAGAATGATATCATATCCCAATAAAATTAGAAATCTTATGCAGTATCATGCAACAGTTTATTATATCCTTGGCATACACTTACACATCCTAAAATATAATAATTTTCTAATGGCAAGTAGGGCTTAATAACTAGTGGCGGTTCGTGCCGTTTAAGGTAAAGGAGGATGACACATTTTTTTTATGAACATGGCCTTATTTCTATTACAGCATATTGGATAACTGTCATTCATATCCCTTACAAAAAAGATTGCAGTCAGAATGCAATATAACTACAGTTAGAGTGCAGCTTAACTGCAGTATGCTGCAAATACTGTGTCCAAAATATAACTTTTTTTACTGCAGTAATTTTGCATTGTAACTGCAGTTCAACTGAATTACACTGAAGTTCAACTGCATTACACTGCAGTTATTCTGCAGTTATTCTGCAATTACTGTGTCCAAAATACCACAGTTGACTGAAGTTACTGCAGTTTCAAAACTGCAATCTTTTTTTGTAAGGGACTCCATTCACCCAGCTCAATGTAACATCCATAGGTTTCGGCTACTACCTGATACTAGAATTTCCCTGTACCCACTGAGGTTGCTACAACCTAGGCTATGAATGAAAGTTTACAACGTAACTTTTTTTTACAACAACATGTCAAGAGATTTGAGTAATCAAGGTGACAGACAGTGACACATTCAACACCGCTTTGCACACTCTTTCCTGCATCTCTAGCTGATCTAGGGTGTAATCATTACTCCAACAGTTTCAAACAAGAGTTTTTATTGGACAAATTCAGGTATGTTTATCCCCGTTCAGCTGGTTTCGGTTGAAGAAACTTTTTTTTCAACAGAATCGGCACAATGAATACACCACTGATCACAAGCAAACACAGTTTACTTTCATAGCAGCCACATACAAACAGCTCGTTGTATATATAATTCCTTCTCGCTATCTACTTGCTCTCTTCCTCACCTTTTCCCTTCGCTTGTCGACTTCAGGGCACAACACATCAGATGTCTGTGACCAGGTGAAAAATCATGCAATCTTTACGTCATGACCCGTTACACACAGCCTACATTGTTGCCACATCATAGTCAACATAGCTACTAGAACTAACAAGTTAGTATTCCCGCTACAATCATGCAGTACAGTGTACAGTCAGCAGCGTGCACTTACTCCGGTGGGCCCAGGTGGCAATACATTTATACAATCAAAAGCTTACCTTGACTTGGATGTTGGATAGACATAGCCAGCCTGCTAACATATCATCCCTCTCTGTTTGAGCCTTGTGTTTGAGTTGGCTAAAATCGGTAGCTCTCTCCTGCTTCTCCTTAATTTTGGAATAAATGAATTTGTTCAAAACTATTCAACTATTGTCTTTCTCTCTTTGAGGCATCTACTTACCACATTTTATGCACTGCATTGCTAGCTAGCTGTAGCTTATGCTTTCAGTACTAGATTCATTTTCTGATCCTTTGATTGGGTGGACACCGTCAGTTCATGCTGCAAGAGCTCTGATAGGTTGGAGTACGTCCTCCAGAAGTTGTCATAATTACTGTGTAAGTCTATGGAAGGGGGTGAGAACCATGAGCTTCCTAGGTTTTGTATTGAAGTCAATGTACCCAGAGGAGGACGGATGCTAGCTGTCCTCCGGCTACACCATGGTGCTACCTTACTGAGTGCTGCTGAGGCTACGGTACTGTAGACCTTCATTGCCGAACAGTGCGTTCCAATCAATTATTTCGTTACATGTGAATATATTTAGTATAGTTTTATCTAAAAATTAGAACTTTTTAAATATTTCACTATTCATTTTTTCTTCTGAAATTCACAGAGGAGGGTGGTCCTCTCCTTCCTCCTCTGAGGAGCCTCCACTGGTAAGCGCTGCAACATGGAACAGGTGCTCTCTTGTTATGTCCCTATATCATCCAAACTACACAAGTAGTCTACTGAAAGTGCAAGTGTAAATTCAAACCTGTCCCTTGCAGTAATAGTTTTATCACCAGGAGTGTGGAATGTTTCATGTGTTTTATGTGGTGTGGCTGTGACACTTGTTTGCATGTCTAATCACATTTGTGTGTGTGTGTGTGTGTGTGTGTGTGTGTGTGTGTGTGTGTGTGTGTGTGTGTGTGTGTGTGTGTGTGTGTGTGTGTGTGTGTGTGTGTGTGTGTGTGTGTGTGTGTGTGTGTGTGTGTGTGTGTGTGTGTGTGTGTGTGGGTGTGGTCTGGTCTCTCTCAGCTGCTGGACAAAGGCACTAACTTCTGCTGGTCTTGCTTTGGTTACACACACTGTGGGACTGACTGTGCGCCCTGTCCCGTTCACCCCGACAAGATGCATATGAATAGCTTACTGAATCGATGGAGTAAGTAATATACTCTTCTAGTCCAACCATAAGCTCCTAACAGCATACTTACTACTTTCCTTCTTCTTTTGCACTCAATTCCTCACGTTTTTTTCACAAAAATATTATTGGGCCCTCTCACAATAGAATTCTAATGGGGCAGCCTTCTTATTGGTCAACAAAAGACAGACCATCTCTTGTTGTCAAATTGACTGGCTCCAGCAATTCTCTTGTTGTCAATTCAGTAACGGACCAGTTAATTTGAGACCAGTGAGACGTTTTGTTTTTGAGTTGTTACTTCTAGTACCTTTAACACGTTTCCCTCCCTTGAAATAAAATAATTGGAGAAAAGCTCTTGTTGAATGTGATTGCATTGCTTTAATCCTATATCTGTGCACCCCATGATTTTACATTGCTATATTATCCATCAGCGCGGCAGGTTCTTCACATTTTCCAGGGTCTTAGTTTACATAGAATATGTTTACATGAAATATGGCTTGTCTAATGATCTAACCTACACTTGGTTGTGCCAAGCCAGTCACAGTGATAAAGTAGGTCTAAACTTGTGTTGAAATCATGAGTTCCTTTTCGACCTAGTTGAAGGAAATAGATTGTACAGTAAAAAATATAATGTACATGTCATTTTTAGACATGTTATGGGAATTACAGGATAATAACATGACTGGCCAATTATTTCACTTGATTGACTCTTTTGAGTTTTGAGTGTGGTGAACAGTGGGGTAAACTCCTACACTCTGCTGTGTTCCACACATTTACATTTATTTTGCTTGTGGGGGACATAAGAGAAGACATATGAGATATAAGGGTAGGCAGGGGACATAGGGGACCTAAGGGTAGGTGGTGGCTTGATGCATTGCCGTGAATTTGTTGGCACTCAGTTACTCTACCCAGGAGCAGGGAATATCAGGAACTGTGCTACTACCACCCTAACGAGGAGGACAGATCATAAATCAGTTATTAATATCAGACAACAGAACAGGCATTGTGAGTCTTCAGTACAGGATGCTCTCTAACAGGGAGCTTGTGAATACAGTAGAGTTGATGTTCAGTAGGTGTGCAGTTGATACAGTACTAATTGTCTGTAAGAATTGTCTGTCCTCGGTTGCAATACTCACTACCGAGTTTCATACTGCCTCTGGAACAATGTCAGCACAATAACTGTTAGCTTCATGAAATGGCCGAGCAGCCACACACAAGGCTAAGATCACCAAGAGCAATGCCAAGCGTCGGCTGGAGTGGTGTAAAGCTCTCCACCATTGGACTCTGGAGCAGTGGAAACGCGTTCTCTGGAGTGATGAATCACGCTTCACCATCTGGCAGTCCAACTAATGAATCTTGGTTTGCGCATGCCAGGTAGAATTTTACCTGCCTCAATGCATAGTGCCAACTGTAAAGTTTGGTGGAGGAGGAATAATGGTCTGGGCTGTTTTTCATGGTTCGGCTAGGCCCTTTAGTTCCAGTGAAGGGAAATCTTAGCGCTAGAGCATACAATGACATTCTAGACAATTCTGTGCTTCCAACTTTGTGGCAATAGTTTGAGGAAGGCCCTTTCTTGTTTCAGCATGACAATGCCCCCGTGCACAAAGCGAGGTCCATACAGAAATGGTTTGTCGAGATCGGTGTGGAAGAATATGACTGAAAGCCCTGACCTCAATTGGAACACCAACTGTGAGCCAGACCTAATCGCTCAACATCAGTGTCTAACCTCACTAATGCTCTTGTGGCTGAATGCTGTGGGGACTTGCACCCAATGTTCCAACATCTAGTGGAAAGCCTTCCCAGAAGAGTGGAGGCTGTTATAGCAGCAAAGGGGGGACCAACTCCATATTAATGCCCGTGATTTTGGAATGAGATGTTTGACGAGCAGGTGTCCACATACGTTTGGTCAAGTAGTGTATATTTACACTACATGTATATCTACTGTAACTGAAGTATCCATTAAATATCAGCACATTTTGTAGAAATATTTGTATGGATGAAATGATTTGAATCAGCCTTTGTAAGAGAAACGCAAAGACTGTCTCTGAGCCTGAGGAACCGCACAATCTCCTCTCATGGCGTTCCAATGACAAGGTCAGATCTTTGACCCTGTGTCATCTGTGGGTACAAAGCCTTCCTCAGATCTATGCATCATTGTCACTCATTTAGAGAAGGAATGTGAAACACTCTTATGAATGTTCTCTCCCTCTAGCAGTGATGCACATTTTGTCTATGCTTTCTGTTTGCCATGTACTGGCCTTGGTTATGTTGATACTAATGCCATATTCTGTGGTGTTTCACTAATGGAAAATTGTTTGTGGCAGCCATTGATTGTTCAGTGGGAGCAAAGTAGCTGAATGAATGTGCGTAGGTCATCTGTTTGGGTTGGTTTACTGACCAAAACAAAGGAGAACAACGTGGTCGATTCATAAGGGGCTTAACAGCGCGAGTTAGCCCTTATCTGTGTGGCACAACGATGGCACGCAAGCCTTGGCTGAACCCTGCCATGAGGTGACTCTCTGCATGATGTAAACACAGAGGGTAACGTTGGCCATATTCAGATGCATGAAGGACTTATGCGTGTGTGTTTGTATGCAGATGGATCTGGTGTGATTCTGGAGGTTGGCCATAGGTCATTTCCAGCTTTGGCTACTCAATGTGGAACTGTGACACGTGTGTCACTTAGTTCGCCGGTCATCCAGTAGGACTTAAATACTTGTCGGGTCATAATTGGGGAGCATAGAGTGATCATGAGGAACAAGGTTACATTAAGCTAAGGGTCAAGGCCTCGGAATGCAGTCATTTCCTCCGAGGTTTTGCTATCGTAGTACGGTCAAGTGCTCTGGAAATGTCTGGATTTCCTTTAGACACACCTGGTCACATCCTGGATTGTTTGTGATGACACACAGGCGAGGTAGATCCTTCCTCTGTCCTCAGTTAAATCCTTCCTGTGTCCCCAGTTTCTCTTCTGGTCCAGGTTAACCCTTCATAAAAAAGTCATTAGCACAACTGTCTGCATGTTTACTTGAAAAGCATCTACTTTAAAAGCCTGGCTACACAATTGAACTGAAAACAAACTGAATCCCACACGAAGCTGCCACATTGTGCATAGTTCTGGTCAGGGAAAAAGTTAATACCCAGTAAACAGTTTTCATACCCATAGTTTGTTTAGTTGGTGTGGAACCCAGAAATATCCTATCTTTTGGATTGGAGTTTCTGTGGGTCTCTGACGGTGTGCCAGCTAGGAGACACAGTGGTACAGGGTACCAGTGGTACAGTAGAGAGTTCACCACCAGTAGCAGACTGTGCTCCAGCTGTAGTTAGGTAGTTTTCCTGGGCAGGGCTGTGGAATGTGACAGGGCTGTGAGGATTAGTTGAACCTTTTGAACATCATATTGTTCTGTATTCAGGCACCTGGCCTGGTAGCCTGGTACTGGCTGCTTTGGCACTACTGGAGACTGGTGGGCCCCAGATACCCATTCTGAACCAGAGCCATACAGATCTCTAGGCCAATCTGAACCATTCACCATCTTTTCACTCCAACCAATGCAGGAGCTGGATAGTAATGCGTTTCGCTACACCCACAATAACATCTGCTAAGTATGTGTATGTGACCAATACAATTTGATTTGATTTGATCGGTCTCTGGTTGGTTGTGTGTTTATCAGAACGCTGATCCAGTTATTAAGCTACCAGACCTCAGTCACCGACCTCTGATTGATTCTCTGAGTCTGACTTTAATAATACATTTGTCACTTACTCAAGGAAATGTGACCGGGGGAAGGACAATGGGTGATTTTAAAGGAATAAAATACACTACGTCTCTCATGTCAAATATAATGACCATGTCATTAGGAGCTAAGAACACCCTGCCCAATACTCTTTAGTCATGAGTAAGTTTAAACTTTGAACTTAGTTTTAACAAGGTAATAATATCTCTTTGAATTCAAATGGATTTACCCTGTTTTAAACAATCTCGTTTTGACAGAATCCCTTTTGTTTTAAACAACATGACACCCACCCTGAGTTCATGTGGTGTCTCAACCGATGGTGGGCACAACACAAAAAGATGATGTGAAATAGGGTCTTAGCTACCGCAGAATCAGAGTTGACCTGTTTTTAGATTATTCGGCATTCATGTTTTCTTTTCAAGAAACTATAAAAGGTTTGACAAACCTGTTTTGTAAGCTTTAAAATAATATCAATCTCAAAGGTTTATCTTTTCCAGTGATGAAGACATGGTTGTCTCGTGCTATGGTGGAGTATGCAAAAGGTGTAAACTTTGAGCGCTTTTATCTCTTGAATGTTTGGCATTCAGGTCCAAAAAGTCACTTTCGTAGCACTTCTACAACGGGCAAATATGTGTGGAAGGTTTTGTTCCAATCAAAAGGGGTGCTGTCAAAAAAGTGATTGAATTTAAATGGATTTAGCCACAAAAAAAGTAGTTTAATGCATTGATTTAATAACTTGCCCAGAGCAAGCCCCTATAGATCTGAAGGAGTGCCTAAATGATGTAGCATTAAGAAGACTAACCCCTCTACCTGGACAGGACAGACTGTGACTAGCAGTGGGTCTTCGTGGCTTTAGGCTTCCCTGTGGAAAACTGTGAGCACTGATAGACAGATAATGAGAGATCATTGGGTATTTGTTATCGAGACTGTGTGCATGTGACTGGTGATTTTACAGCCAACTCAGTCAACTGTTTACAAAGTTGAAAGCCTTCAAAGAACTGCCGTTCACAGGGAAAATATCTACAGCACAGTCCCACACCCTGATGTCAATGTTTTGCATGTTGAACCTTCAACTTAGCCTGGGTGGTTTCCTTAAATAAAATCATTCCAGCAGTTTATACCACATGCGAACGCACACACATACATACACACTCTCCCAAAATGCACACACAGGCCGACATACACTTTATGGAAGCAGCAGGTCGTGACCCCGGGAGACAAACCATCTTAGGTAACAGGAAGTAACCTGAGAGAGCTGTGTCATAGAGGCTGAGGCCAGAGAGCTGTGTCACAGGGGCTGAGGACAGAGAGAGAGAGGGAGCAGAGAGCCGTGTCACAGGGGCTGAGGACAGAGAGAGAGGGAGCAGAGAGCCGTGTCACAGGGGCTGAGGACAGAGCGAGAGGGAGCAGAGAGCCGTGTCACAGGGGCTGAGGACAGAGGGAGCAGAGAGCCGTGTCACAGGGGCTGAGGACAGAGAGAGAGGGAGCAGAGAGCCGTGTCACAGGGGCTGAGGACAGAGGGAGCAGAGAGCCGTGTCACAGGGGCTGAGGACAGAGGGAGAGGGAGCAGAGAGCTGTGTCACAGGGGCTGAGGACAGAGAGAGAGGGAGCAGAGAGCTGTGTCACAGGGGCTGAGGACAGAGAGAGAGGGAGCAGAGAGCTGTGTCACAGGGGCTGAGGACAGAGAGAGAGGGAGCAGAGAGCTGTGTCACAGGGGCTGAGGACAGAGAGAGAGGGAGCAGAGAGCCGTGTCACAGGGGCTGAGGACAGAGAGAGAGGGAGCAGAGAGCTGTGTCACAGGGGCTGAGGACAGAGAGAGAGGGAGCAGAGAGCTGTGTCACGGGCTGAGGACAGAGGGAGCAGAGAGCCGTGTCACAGGGGCTGAGGACAGAGAGAGAGGGAGCAGAGAGCTGTGTCACAGGGGCTGAGGACAGAGGGAGCAGAGAGCCGTGTCACAGGGGCTGAGGACAGAGAGAGAGGGAGCAGAGAGCTGCGTCACATGGGCTGAGGACAGAGAGAGCAGAGAGCCGTGTCACAGGGGCTGAGGACAGAGAGAGAGGGAGCAGAGAGCCATGTCACAGGGGCTGAGGACAGAGAGAGAGGGAGCAGAGAGCCGTGTCACAGGGGCTGAGGACAGAGAGAGAGGGAGCAGAGAGCTGTGTCACAGGGGCTGAGGAGAGAGAGAGAGGGAGCAGAGAGCCGTGTCACAGGGGCTGAGGACAGAGAGAGAGGGAGCAGAGAGCCGTGTCACAGGGGCTGAGGACAGAGAGAGAGGGAGCAGAGAGCCGTGTCACAGGGGCTGAGGACAGAGAGAGAGGGAGCAGAGAGCCGTGTCACAGGGGCTGAGGACAGAGGGAGAGGGAGCAGAGAGCCGTGTCACAGGGGCTGAGGACAGAGAGAGAGGGAGGGAGCAGTTAGCCAACCACAGCTCTAGGGTTCCACTACACTGAATTATTGATCCAGCACATCAAGGCAAAGCCCAGGCAGGCCAGAAGCCGATCCACTTACCATCAACACAAGTCCCAACCCTGCCAGCTATCCATGCAGCATCATGTCACAAGGACCATAAATGAATCATTATCCACGGATGGCCGGCCCATTTGTAAAAGCTCAATTTCGTCACTATTCATCCTGATATTTTGTTTGTTGCATTGCCCATAAGGATTTTACACTAACTGTATTGCATATGAGAGTGACACTTGTATATTGTGTGTGAAATAATGCATTGCTTCTGAGCCGGTCTGTGATGCTGGCCAGTGTAAGATTGTTGTTGATCAGGTTTATTTTTATATTTTTGTGCTCATCACATCACCCACACAAGGCAGGCCTTGTTCTTTTTGATTCCCCCGCCTCCTCTCTGGCCCTCTCAGAACAAGTGTTATGAAATCAACTGCTGTCCATTTGTGTGTGAGGGCTGAGTGGCGCTGTGATTGTTTAGTGGTGGGCAGCCCTTCACATGTCCTGACATGTTTGACCCAGCTTGTTCCATGATTGCCTCTCTGTCTCTCACTGTCTATCCATAATGATACAAAGTACATACCGTACTCACACTAGCACAGCCACATTCTCTTTCCAGTAGCTCGTATACTCAGACATTTTAGTCTCAAACATTAATTTCCCCTTGTAAACTACACAGTCAGTCAAAGAATGACAGAGTTTGCGTAATGCTCCAGAGGACCACTCAGAATACACCCTCATACATGCAAGGCATAGTGTTCAGGAAGGCAGGTTAGCCCACACATACTCAGCTAGTTCTCATGAATCTGCACATACACACACACACACACACACACACAGAGAGCCTTGGTATGAGGAAGGCCTTTCTGCCCACTCTCCTGAAAGCTTTGAGAGTTTTAGTGGGAGAGAATGTGAGGGGGAAGCAGAACTCTGGCAAAATGCTTTCTCATTTTGATCTGTCACAATGTGAAACATCAAGTTCAAAATCTTCTCAGTCCTAAAATAAAAATGCATTGGTAGGGGACCAGCCAAGCAGGTTTCAGGAGTGTTGAAAACAATGACTCCATCGTAAAAGGAAAAAATATGACGTGTGTGTGTGTGTGTGTGTGTGTGTGTGTGTGTGTGTGTGTGTGCGTCATGCACAATAGGTGATAGCTCATGCAGTGTCATGTGAAGAGCAATGTTCTAGTTTGTGAAGCAGAAAGTTAATATTTGACCTATCAGGTAATTGCCTGTTTGTGTTGATTTGACTATCTCTCTGTTGATAACTGTACTGTACACCATGGTTGCATATACAGTGGAATGAAAACAGATTTCTTTGTCCACATACAGCAGCAGAAAAGAATCCCATGCTTACTGTAAAATATGGTGGTGGATCTTTGATGTTATGGGGCTGTTTTGCTTCCACTGGTCCTGGAGCCCTTGTTAAGGTTAATGACATCATGAACCAACCCAGTACCAGCACATTTTTGCCAAAAACCTTGTTCTCTGTCAGGAGGCTGAAACGTGGTTGCAAGTGCTTCTTCCAGCAAGACAATAACCCCAAGCACACATCAAAATCCACAAAGAAATTGTTAATTGGCCATAGAATCAACAGTTTGCAATGTTCATCTCAGTCTCCAGACTTGAAACCCATTTGAAAACTTGTGGTTTGAATTGAAGAGCGCAGTCCGTAAGCGCAGACAAAGGATATCAAGGATCTGGAAGGATTCTGATTGGAGGAATGGTCTAAGATCCCTCCCAACGTGTTCTCCAACTCATAAAGCATTTTAGAAAAAGGCTCATTGCTGTTATCCTTGCGAGGTGAGGTATTAAAGTATTGAAAACGGGTGTCAATCATTTTGACCCATACCTTTTTTTGGGACCAAAAATAATTACATGCTCTTTCTCTGAGCAATTGTATTAGAGAAAAATAATATAATTTCCCCAAAATGTTATAATACAATATAGCTTAGTATTTTAATTATTTATTTTGTACAGTAATTTTTGCTCATCTTTATGAATGGTATCAATAGTTTTGGACCCAACTGTATATTCCATAGTGCTGAAAGTCTCATGTTGGAATGGAATAGATCAAAGGGGAGTCTATGCAGAAATGAGTAGAAGCAAAATCTTTTCACAAATCTGAGAGAGAAAGCTGGATTTGATCTTTAGTGAGATGAGACAGGAAGTATAAGGTCAAGGGATTTCAGATCCGTCTCTCTATGTAAATCCCTTAATAATCCCTTCTGGGACCTAAATGGGCTGATGATGAATCCCATATGGGCCTATAGAAAGGCTTTAGCTCTACTGTAAGTTGTCTGTATACAACATTATGCCTTGTTTACGTCAGCTGGATTTTGTAATCAGTGCCCGGTAGCTGCGATAGGGGAGGTTACCAAACACAGATTATTTGTGCAGCCCCCCAACCCCGGTTGTTTGTCTGTTATAACATTGTCAATCATTTGTCCATTGTGGTGAGCTTTGTACCAGTACACTGCATGACAAAAGGTATGTGGACTCCTGCTCGTCAAATATCTCATTCCAAAATCATGGGCATTAAAATGGAGTTGCCCCCCTTTGCTGCTATAACAGGCTTCACTCTTCTGGGAAGGCTTTCCACTAGATGTTGGAATATTTCTGTGGGGACTTGCTTCCATTCAGCCACAAGAGCATTAGTTAGGTCGGCCACTGATGTACGGCCATTAGGCCTGGCTCGCAGTCGGTGTTCCAATTCATCCCAAAGGTGTTCGATGGGGTTAAGGTCAGGGCCCTGTGCAGGCCAGTCAAGTTACTCCACACCGATCTTGCCAAACCATTTCTGTATGGACCTCGCTTTGTGGACGGGGGTGTTTTAATGCTGAAAGAGGAAAGGGCCTTCCCAAAACTGTTAAAACAAAGTTGGAAGCACAGAATCATCTGGAATGTCTTTGTATTCCGTAGTGTTAAGATTTCCCTTCACTGGAACTAAGGTGCCTAGCCCGAACCATGAAAAACAGCCCCAGACCATTATGCCTCCTCCACCAAACTTTACAGTTTGCACTATGCATTGGGGCAGGTAGCCGTTCTCTTGGCATCCGCCAAACCTAAATTAGTCCACATACTGCCGGATGGTGAATCGTGATTCATTTCTCCAGAGAACATGTTCCACTGCTCCAGAGTCCAGTGGTGGCAAGCTTTACACCACCCCAGCCAATGCTTGGCATTGCGCACGATGATCTTAGGCTTGTGCGTGGCTGCTCGGCCATGGAAACCTATTTCTTGAAGGCCCTGGCTAACAGTTCTTATACTGACGTTGTTTCCAGAGGCAGTTTGGAACTCGGTAGTGAGTATTGCAATCGAGGACAGACAATTTTTCTCTCACTACGGCCTTCAGCACTTGCCGGTCCCGTTCTGTGCGCTTGTGTGGCCTACCACTTTGCGGCTGAGACATTGTTTCTTCTAGACGTTTCCACTGCACAATAACAACACTTACAGCACTGACTGGGGCAACTCTAGCAGGGCAGAAATATGACAAACTTTTGAATACATAGTGTAGATTGTGTGAGCGGATGTGTCTGGAGGCCCAGGGTTGCAGGGAGAGCCAAGGGTTAGAGTGATAGACTCACTGGACTGATGGCTGTGCAGACTACAGAGTGTGGCTGCTAGGACCACCTAGGAAAGATTGGCTGGAGCTAGCGCTGTAAATGGTTGGTTTATTTATTTGCTATAAATATGGTTGGATGGATAAAGAGAAAGAAGGCCTTTACTGGCAGTCCCCCACGTCATAGATGGCTGAGGATTGTGCAGCGATGGCTTTTTAATGTTGGGGTGATGTAACAGTCTGTCATCCACACTGACGTGTTAAGCTGTTGTTGATGAAATAATATCTGTCTTGTACACATTGGTCATACGGTACGTAACACACACGCACGCACACACACACTTGCACACACACACTTACTCTTTGTTCTCCATCTCTTTCATGATTTATTTCCATCAATTTGATTCGTGATTCAATTTCCAGGCCTTTGTAAATACATTTAAAATAATTGTGTTTCTATTGACCTGCCTGGTCAAATAAATACAGTGCCTTCAGAAAGTATTCATACACCTTGACTTAATCCACATTGTGTTGTGTTACAGCCTGAATTCAAAATGGATTATATATATATATATATATATATATATATATATATATATATATATATATATATATATATATATATATATATATATATATATATATCACACACACACACACACACACACACACACACAATACCCCACAATGACAAAGTGAAAACATGTTTTCCAGACTTTTTTCAGACAATGAAATGCAGAAATATCTAATTTACATAAGTATTCACACCCCTGAGTCACCTTTTGGCAGCGATTACAGCTGTGAGTCTTTCTGTTTAAGTCTCTAAGAGCTTT
Organism: Oncorhynchus clarkii lewisi; assembly: GCF_045791955.1. Classification (NCBI taxonomy): domain Eukaryota; kingdom Metazoa; phylum Chordata; class Actinopteri; order Salmoniformes; family Salmonidae; genus Oncorhynchus; species Oncorhynchus clarkii. The sequence continues at coordinate 25,766,579 of NC_092151.1, read as the reverse complement.
CTACACCTGGATTGTGCAAAATCTGCCCATTCTTCTTTTGAAAATTCTTCACGCTTTGTCACATTGGTTTTTGATCATTGCTAAACAACCATTTTCAGGTCTTGCTATAGATTTTCAAGCAGATTTAAGTCAAAACTGTAACTGGTAAGCAACTCCAGTGTAGATTTGGCCTTGTGTTTTAGGTTATTATCCAGCTAAAAGGTTAAAGGGGAATTCATCTCCCCGTGTCTGGTAGAAAGTAGATCCAGATTTTCCTTTGGCCACGTTGTGTTGGATTTGCCCCAAACATAACCATTTGTATTCAGGACATAAAGGAAAAGCAGCCAACAAGTGCTCAGCATATGTGGGAACTCCTTCAAGACTGTTGGAAAAGCATTCCAAGTGAAGCTGGTAGAGAGAATGCCAAGAGTGTGCAAAGCTGTCATCAAGGCAAAGGGTGGCTACTTGGAGGAATATAAAATACATGTATATTTTGATTTGTTTAACACTTTTTTTTGTTACTATATGATTCCATATGTTTCAATGTCTTTGCTATTATTCTACAATGTTTAAAACAGTAAAAATAAAGAAAAACCCTTGAATTAGTAGGTGTGTACAAACTTTTGACTGGTGCTGTACATTTGTAAAGTCATAAGAGAAGTACACAAATATTTTGACAATTTAAACATAATTATAACCTATAGGATAGTCAACAAGTTATTTATGGTTTACTAGGAGCCACTAGTAAACCATATCTATACCCACACCAACACACTTACAACTTCACATTGGCCCAGGGCTGGACGTTGAGCTCATGTGGCCCTCATGATCTCACCACTCTACGTTACACACTCCAGGGTAAAGGCTGTGTGTTTGCATGTGAGTGTAACCCAATCGACCACCCAACTAGATCACTCATGTTAAAACTGACTTTTGCTATTTGTCGAGAGAGAGAGACAGAGAGAAAACAACTGTACTTTGAAAACAAAGACACAGTTGAGTTTAGGGCTAATCAACATGCGCTTGTCTGCCCAGATATATTGTATGGCATTGTGTTTCAGATAACAGTCCTCTTGGCAAAGTCATAACATTACCATGACTTACTGTATTTTTGTGTATTTATGACATTCCTTGGAGTATTGCATTGTTTATGACCTTACTGTGCTTGAAAGACTCTGAGGAAGCCCCTGTTTTAGAAGCCTTGTCCTGGAGCCAGTGGCCTGTGTGCGTACATGGCAGGGAGGTGTGATACAGGGGCCTGTATATGACTTTTATATGACCTGTGTTTGGCCTGGTGCCTGGTCAGAGGTCCCCTGGGTTCGCTGTCTCTGTCTAATCTCCACTCTAACATGTAAACCCCACCGACCACATTTAGTGCATGTGCAAATGACACGTTATTCAGTCATTTCACCAACATTTCACAAACGCGGACCTGCATAGCCAAGCTCTAAAATAGAACTTGGTTCTTCATGTGCTGCAAGTCCCCTTCTTATTGAATATCAGGAAGATACAAACCCACATGGATGATTGAAAGACAAACCAGGTGAGATCAATTAAAGATTTTGTATGATTTCAGGTCAAAGTTCAACAAAGAAAAAGCTAAAAAGAGGATGCATGTCAGGTAAAATAACAACCCAATGTTTATCTCCCAGGACAACCTAGCTAGCAACACCAATGTTCATCTCCCAGGGCAACCTAGCTAGCAACACCAATGTTCATCTCCCAGGACAACCTAGCTAGCAACACCAATGTTTATCTCCCAGGACAACCTAGCTAGCAACACCAATGTTTATCTCCCAGGACAACCTAGCTAGCAACACCAATGTTCATCTCCCAGGACAACCTAGCTAGCAACACCAATGTTCATCTCCCAGGACAACCTAGCTAGCAACACCAATGTTCATCTCCCAGGACAACCTAGCTAGCAACACCAATGTTCATCTACCAGGACAACCTAGCTAGCAACACCAATGTTTATCTCCCAGGACAACCTAGCTAGCAACACCAATGTTTATCTCCCAGGACAACCTAGCTAGCAACACCAATGTTTATCTCCCAGGACAACCTAGCTAGCAACACCAATGTTTATCTCCCAGGACAACCTAGCTAGCAACACCAATGTTCATCTCCCAGGGCAACCTAGCTAGCAACAGCTAGATCGCTAAATATCCATGAATGTTTCATGTGTGTTTCGACATGCCCCCAAATTAATATAGTTGGTTCAGTTGATTTTGGTATTTTAACCTGGTGTGTATGGACGAAATTAACCTGCATGTTATCATCGCGTCTGGTTGTGTATGGACAAAATTAATCTGCGGGCGATGGCACACGGCGTGGCCGGTGTAGTCAGCATGTAATCCCCCCCCCCATGCCATCCTGCCCCCCAATCCCATCTACCTCCTCCCCACCCTTCCCCCTCCTCCCCCACTCCTACCCAGACTACCCACTTCTATTCCCATCGCCCCACCCCTTCTCATCCCAGCGCAGGGAGTCAGTCTCTATAAAGAATTTTTTTTTATCTTCCTTGGTTCGACACAAAACATAATACAAAACATTAATAAACAAGAAGAGCTCAATGACAGAACTACAGAAATCTTGAAGAAACAGGACTGTAGGAAAGCTGCAGGCCCAGACCGGGTCTCCTCAGCCACACTAAAGCACTGTGCTGACCAGCCGTCTCCTGTATTCACAGACATCTTCAATCAATCACTTGAACTATGCACTGTTCCTGCCTGTTTTAAATCACCCATCATCGTTCCCAACAAAACAGAAAGTATCCTGCCTGGATGACTGTTCTTGCGAATAGAAAACTTTCAGAACAAAAATTCCAGTAATACTTTTGTGTACATGTGCGCTAAGCTGACCTTAGTGGATTTGTGAACACTGAAGAATCTAGTTTCACGTGACTTCTTCCTAGTTAATGGACTTTTCATGCTTCTGTTGCACTAGATTGTGATATTATTTATTATGGCAATGTTTGCTCTCCCACTAAAGTATTCTCATGCATACCTATCTGGTCATCATGATGAAAATATTTAGCAGAACTCTTTTCAACCAAGCACCATTTGCAGAACCTATGAGAAGCTTGTGTGATGGAATCTGTGTGAACAGACAACAAAACAGGAGGTTGTTTGGCCTTGAGCAGGTGTTAGATTCAGTAGCCAAGGCCTCAGCCCGGTATAATTGTTTTCTGCCTTGGAGCTGAAAGGAACAATGACATATGCTGTTGTGATGGTGTCATAGACCTCTGCCTATGTACAGTATGTATTTATAGTTTTAGGCTACACACCGCATAAGCAAAGAATAATGAATCTAAACCGCGATTGTGCGTCTCCAAATGGGTTTGTAAACCTGTCACAGTTATGCTGGGCAAGTAAAGAATGACTTTTGTAAAGGGGATTTTCAGGTGAACAAAAGAGAAGAGCAGTCATGGATATAGTCAATCATAATAATTTCAGTTTAATACAAGTTGCAACAGCGATATACCTCCCGCACAGAAGCAGAGAAGATGTCTAGCAGAGACGGGCCCCTTTTATATTTTAATCTGGTACCAAATGTACTGTAAACACCAGGCAGAGATGCTGGGAGGAAGAGAGACATTATCAGTGTTCCCTCGGCTCAGTGTGGCGCCAACCTTTTAACCATCACATTCAACACTGGTAGACATTTAATACTGGCAGTTAAACAGGTCAAAGATGCCAACATCAGTACTTAGTTACAGTAAATAAAATACAGCCGAGGAATTTATCAAATAATTCCCCATTAAATACTTAGAAGGAAATTGCTAAGTTATTTGCAATTAATTGCATGCATTAAAAATATATTTGAGTGCAAATGATGGTTTCATCTCACAATGTCTTTCATCTCATCAAAATGATTTCCTTTTCCTCAGAATCTGTTTCATTTGCATTTTAAATGAGTATATTTCCCTTTCCTCAGAATCTGTTTCATTTGCATTTTAAATGAGTATATTTCCCTTTCAAATCGCCCCCATTTTATTTCAAGATCAAAAACATTTCCTTTCCATCTTCTTTTTTTCTCATTTTTATGACACTAAACAAAAATATAAACGCATGTAAAGTGTTGGTCTCATGTTTCATGAGCTGAAATAAAAATCTATGAAATATTCCATACGCGCACAAATCTTATTTCTCAAAAAAAATGCTCATATTTCTTTACATCCATGTTGGTGAGCATTTCCTCCTTTGCCAGGATAATCTACCTGACAGGTGTGGCATATCAACAAGCTGAATATACAGCATGATCATTACACAGGTGCACCTTGTTAGGGGAAAATAAATGGCCACTTTCAAATGTGCAGTTTTGTCACACAACACAATGCCACATGTATCTCAAGTTTTGAGGGAGTGTGCAATTGGCATGCTGACTGCAGGAATGCCCATAGGGCGGAGCACAATTGGTCCAGCGTCGTCCGGATTAGGGGAGGGTTTGGCCGGGGTAGGCCGTCATTGTAAAATAATAATTTGTTCTTAACTGACTTGCCTAGTTAAATAATATGTAGACCAGAGCTGTTTCCAGATAATTTAATGTTAATTTCTCTACCATAAACTGCCTACAACATTGTTTTAGAGAATTTGGCAGTAGGTCCAACTGGCCTCACAACCAACCACACCTCCACATCTGGCTTCTTCACCTGCAAGAACATCTGATTATCTACAGCCCTTTTGTGGAGAAACTCATTCTGATTGGCTGGGCCTAGCTCCCCAGTGGATGGGCTTGGCTGCCAGGTGGGTCTGCCTGTTGCCTCCAAGGCCCAATCATGGCTGCACAGTATAGTTTTGAGTGTTCGCCGCCGATATTTCTGGATTGAAGGAGAGCATTGTGATAATTCTAGTTCCTCTGATGGCTTTAACACTGGGATAGAGATAGTGAGTGAGACTGAGTGTCTGACCCTGTGCTTCTCTAGACGAGCTGTCCAGGATGAGGTGTGAGTTGGAGGTGACCCCTGAACCCAGCAGCCCCACGCTGCTCGGAGAGGTAGCAGACACCTACTGCCAGGTGGACCGCTGGCAGAAGCTTCGCACCGCTGTCCGCAAACTGGAATTCTGGGAAGACTTCAGTGCCGAGCTGATTGGGAGTGGCTTCTTCTCCAAGGTGTACAAGGTATGAACAGTCCAATTTGTACATGGCTGAAAATAAATGTGTGTGTGCTTGTGAATACATCGATGTGTGTGTGTGTGTGAAAGAGAGAACAAAAAATAACTGACTTTCTACACCCCTTACCTATGATTTACTTCCCATATTTCATGTTTGTTTCAGTAACGAAAGTGTTCAAAATGCCATCATGCTGTATGTGGCATACATCCTGATAAGTGTATTACGACATATTTCACAGAAGCCAATACATAAATTATAGTCCCAACCAAAGAGCAACCTACATTTTGTGTACTACCAACTCGGGTGTTAACTGAAAACATGATGCCTTGGCTGATCCCTGAAGCACTCCTCAGAGCAGCAGCCACAACATGCCCAAGTAATTACACTGCAGTCATGTCCTTCTCTGCATTCACATGCCCACGAGACATCGGAACCCAGCTTATGTTCTCTTAATACTGTCTAGATGTGAGGTACTGTCTGTGGAGTCAAATGAACAACATTAAAATGCTAATGACTGAACACTGGCAGTCCTAGTAGTTCTTGGAGGTAATGTCAGGTCAATAGCTCTGTAGCAGAGCCATCATGCAGGGCCACCGTGCGTGTTTGTGTTGAGATGGAACTCCCAGACGCTCAGATACAGATCAGAGATGGCGATATAAAGTCCTGAAAGGAGGGTGATTACAGGTGTGCAGTCAGTCAGCCAGTGTGATGGTTCAGGAACCTGTGCCAGGCTGTCTTACAAATGGCTCCCTATGTAGGGCACTTCTTTTGACATATGGGCCCTGGTCAAAAGTAGTGTACTACATAGGGAATAGGTTGCCATTTGGGACACAGCCAGAGAATGCTACTGTGGAGGGAACGTAGCGTACCACGGAACCAGTCTGGCCTCACAGAGACAATAGGATGTAGTTAACTCACCTCAGGAAGAGATCAAGACTGCTAAGATTGTTGCTCTAGTCTCAGCACATTTTCATCTTGTGTTGGTATGCAAGAAACTGCATTGTTTGTTTTGTTACCCTGGATCTAGTTCATAGAGATCCAGCCCTGTTTACAACTTGTCCAAATACACAATAGTGAGATCGTCCAACTGTTGTCAATCAAAGCTGAGCAACAACCACTCTGTAAATATATAACGCCCTTTGTTGTCTAGGTGTCGCACAGCACAACGAGGAAAGTGATGGTGGTCAAGATCTATAAGAACGACGTGGACCAGGACAGCATCGTACGAGAGATCAGTCTACTGCAGAAGCTCTCACACCCCAACATTGTCAGGTCAGTCCCTTTCCAACATATATGACAAATGCTTGTATTTAGAGGAAGATGTGTAGGAGTTGCAACAAAAAAAGTAACACTGTGATAGTAATACAACCTATTATTATCCTCACAGGTATCTTGGAATCTGTGTGCGAGAAGAAAAGCTGTACCCAATACTGGAGGTAAGTGTCCTTAATCAACTAGGACACCAACATTTTCCTCTCAGTATCTGTGTATCTCACCATAGAATCAAGAGATTGGTATCCCTGTGCAAAACCCATAGAAAGGATTATCTCTATGGTATAACCCATCTCTATAGACACATGTAGATTCTCTATGGTACTTTCCCTCTGTATTTGTGCATCTGGCAGTAGTCACAGTTGTTGAAGGGAATATATTGCTAAGTATGTGTTTAACCATGGAAATAGGATATCTATGTACGGAATATAGGATCCATCTCCATAGACATGAATATAGGATCTCTATGGTACTAATTGCACCCCCTCTCTGTGTTGTCAGTATGTGAGTGGGGGCTGTCTGGAGGACCTCCTGGCCCAGGAGGACGTGTCTCTGTGTTGGAGGGAGAAGGTGGATCTGGCCTGTGACATCAGCAGAGGCATGACCTACCTGCACTACAAGAACATCTACCACAGAGACCTCAACTCCAAGGTATACACACACACACACACACACACACACTGCCAGGCCAGGGTCTTGTCTGGACAGATGACTACAGTGGTGCCAGAGCAAAGTACACTACTAATGCAATCTGGGCTTTTAATTTAAAAAACGCACATGACTTTCATTTGACATTAATCTTTTTCCATGTATCCAGACGTGAGTGGGTAGTTGATTGAAGGTATTAAGGACAAGTACAGTATATGTTTCTGGTTATTTCTTGATCTGTAAATCAGATAACTAGGGTCAGCCGACTATTTTCTCAAGCACGTAAATCAGAGATCATCAACTTGATTCAGCCTCTGCTCACTTTTTTCTGGAGCGGATGGTCAGGGGACCGGAACATAATTACCAATAATTTGTAGATTGCAAATTGACTGCAAGAAGCCCAAACAGATTAAATATTTGACTAAAACGTAATCATTTCAAACCTTCCATACATTTGTATACGATCACATATCTCTCTATTATGCACAGGAATACTCTGGAACAGATTTCCTGAATAAAAATCAATTGGAGCTGATTTTCTGTTGTTTTTACAGTCTTTCTTTTATGTCTAACAAACCATTTTATACTTTTTTTTTTGCTCAGAGAACTTGGGGGGGGGGGGCATGTAAAATCACCTTGGGCCGCCAGTTGAAAAACCCTGACGTAGATAGACATCCACTCTACCTGCACTATATCCTAACACACATAATATGGACCTAACCTAGTGCCTACTGTACCTGTACTATATCCTAACACACATAATAAGGACCTAACCTAGTGCCTACTGTACCTCTACTATATCCTAACACACATAATAAGAACCTAACCTAGTGCCTACTGTACCTGTACTATATCCTAACACGCATAATAAGGACCTAACCTAGTGCCTACTGTACCTGTACTATATCCTAACACACATAATAAGGACCTAACCTAGTGCCTACTCTACCTGTACTATATCCTAACACACATAATAAGGACCTAACCTAGTGCCTACTCTACCTGTACTATATCCTAACACACATAATAAGGACCTAACCTAGTGCCTACTCTACCTGTACTATATCCTAACACGCATAATAAGGACCTAACCTAGTGCCTACTCTACCTGTACTATATCCTAACACACATAATAAGAACCTAACCTAGTGCCTACTGTACCTGTACTATATCCTAACACACATAATAAGGACCTAACCTAGTGCCTACTCTACCTGTACTATATCCTAACACGCATAATAAGGACGTAACCTAGTGCCTACTCTACCTGTACTAGCTTTAGCCAAACTGAACCTGTCACTGTATATAACACAGATGCTAAGCTGCAGGGTTGGCATTCTTCATAGCCTGTATTAGTCCCACTGTACAACTTTAAGTCGTCTTTGAAACAGTGTTACCTCTTATTCTTGCCGGTTTAGTTATGCCAAAGCTTGTTTTTTCCAGCATAGGCAGATTACAGGGATCCTGCCTCAGATATCACGAACTACTGACTGAATTTCACTGTAGGGGAGGTGTTCCTGTCAATGTGGGGTTTTGTTTCAGTTATGGACCTTCCCAGAATCTGTCCCTGCTATTAAGACCTTCTCAAAGGCTGCATCCCAAATAGCACCTATATTCCCTAAAAAGTAGTGAATTGTTTAGGTAATAGAGTGCCATTTGGGATGCAGCCTTTGAGAAGGTCTTAATAGCAGGGACAGATTCTGGGAAGGTCCATAACTGAAACAAAACCCCACATTAACAGGAATGTCAATGTACAGTAAATGAGCCTAGTCCAAACCAGAACAGCCCATAAGGCTTCTGTCCTATCTCATGTTTCTATAGTGTGAGGCAGTATAATGTACAAGTACACCCCCTGGACAGGACCCTATTCTAGAAAACAAGTAAGAGGGGGCTGAGGTTGAGCGTTTCCACTTCCTGGATAATCCTCTGTGAACATTATGCAAGGGGTTTGTTTATATACAAGCACACACTCACATCTCCCTTTCTCATGATCTATCCATCCCAGTCCAAACTCTTCTCTTTGGTAGCAAACCACATCAGTGATGAGATTATGGGTTGTGGTGGGTGTGATTCTCCCATTGCCCCATTGCTCTGTCATTACAGGCCCATGGTGTGGCAGGAAACGCCCTGCGTGCTCTTACTAGAACCAGTTGTGTCTCCCCAGCAGCACCAGGGATAGAGAGGTTATAGCGATATAGGCTGAATTCTGTTTTAAATTACACCGATACTCTCTGTCTAACCGCTGGCCCATAGGTCTAGATACCCATACTGTCTAAATCACTGGCCCATAGTTCTAGATACCCATACTGTCTAAACCACTGGCCCATAGGTCTAGATACCCATAATGTCTAAACCACTGGCCCATAGGTCTAGATACCCATACTGTCTAAATCACTGGCCCATAGGTCTAGATACCCATACTGTCTAAACCACTGGCCCATAGGTCTAGATACCCATACTGTCTAAACCACTGGCCCATAGGTCTAGATACCCATACTGTCTAAACCACTGGCCCATAGGTCTAGATACCCATACTGTCTAAATCACTGGCCCATAGGTCTAGATACCCATAATGTCTAAATCATAGGTCTAGATACCCATACTGTCTAAACCATAGGTCTAGATACCCATAATGTCTAAACCACTGGCCCATAGGTCTAGATACCCATACTGTCTAAATCACTGGCCCATAGGTCTAGATACCCATACTGTCTAAATCACTGGCCCATAGGTCTAGATACCCATAATGTCTAAATCATAGGTCTAGATACCCATACTGTCTAAACCATAGGTCTAGATACCCATAATGTCTAAACCACTGGCCCATAGGTCTAGATACCCATACTGTCTAAATCACTGGCCCATAGGTCTAGATACCCATACTGTCTAAATCACTGGCCCATAGGTCTAGATACCCATAATGTCTAAATCATAGGTCTAGATACCCATACTGTCTAAACCATAGGTCTAGATACCCATAATGTCTAAACCACTGGCCCATAGGTCTAGATACCCATACTGTCTAAATCACTGGCCCATAGGTCTAGATACCCATAATGTCTAAACCACTGACCCATAGGTCTAGATACCCATACTGTTTAAATCACTGGCCCATAGGTCTAGATACCCATAATGTCTAAACCACTGGCCCATAGGTCTAGATACCCATAATGTCTAAACCACTGGCCCATAGGTCTAGATACACATACTGTCTAAATCACTGGCCCATAGGTCTAGATACCCATACTGTCTAAACCACTGGCCCATAGGTCTAGATACCCATAATGTCTAAACCACTGGCCCATAGGTCTAGATACCCATACTGTCTAAATCACTGGCCCATAGGTCTAGATACCCATACTGTCTAAACCACTGGCCCATAGGTCTAGATACCCATACTGTCTTAATCACTGTCACTGACCAATTGGTCAACTTACTGTTCCGATCTGTCATTAGTCTCGGAAACCCAGACCTAGGATGTCGGATTCTCTTGGACATTTTGAAAGGGGAAAAACAATTGTTCTGAGAAGGGTACTCTTCAAACAGACAACTCTCCCAACAAATCCAAAGTTTGGGTAGGTGAGGCTTAAAATGTGGGTGGGAATTGTACTCCTATTTAGCTAGGGTAACAAACGGATACAGTAGTGACATCATCGGTGACTCACGTCCCATTTCCAACTTGTCCTCTCTGTCCCAACTAACACCGGAACTTCTATTGAGTGGAAGCTGGAGCATTGGTACATTGTGGGAGGCAACCCATCTGCCTAGAGAGACTCCTCTGCCATCAATAGTATTGGGCCAACAAAATGGCCACAGCAGCCCCCATGTTACATCTCAATAATTCACTGTTCAGAGAGGATGGTTGTTGAAGGAATGTTTCAGACTGGATTATGAGGCAGCCTGCTAAACCAGCTGGTTTCAGATGGGTACCGTTTGTCCTAATGCAGGAGCAATAGTCAGCTCAGTAAATGACAGAGGAACGAATCTGAAGTGTGTTTTCACAGTCACATCCAATGTTATGATTGTTTTTGATGTTTCGCCGTCGCTGTGCCTCTTTGTCCATGTGAGAATTATGTGGTTTGACCAGAGGTGGGAAAAGTACCCAATTGTCATACTTGAGTAAAGATACCTACATAGAAAATGACTCCAGTAAGTCACCCACCAAAATGTTACTTGAGTAAAAGTATTTGGTTTTAAATATACTTATGTCAAAAGTAAAAGTATTTGGTTTTAAATATACTTATGTCAAAAGTAAAAGTATTTGGTTTTAAATATACTTATGTCAAAAGTAAAAGTATTTGGTTTGAAATATACTTATGTCAAAAGTAAAAGTATAAATCATTTAAAATTCCTTTTATTAAGCAAACCAGACGTCACCATTTTCTTGTTTTTAAGTTTACGTATAGCCAGGGGCTATCTCCAACACTCAGACATCATTTACAAATGAAGCATGTGTGTTTAGTGAGTCCGCCAGATCAGAGGCAGTAGGGATGACCAGTGATGTTCTCTGTTTAGTGAGTCCACCAGATCAGAGGCAGTAGGGATGACCAGTGATGTTCTCTTGACAAGTGTGTGAATTGGACCATTTGCTTGTCCTGCTAAGCATTCAAAATGTAACGAGTTCTTTTGGGTGTCAGGGAGTAAAAAGTAAAATATTTCCTTTAGGATTGTAGTAAAGTTAAAGTTGTCAAAAATATAAATAATCAAGTAAAGAACAGATACCCCCAAAAACGATTGAAGTATTTTTACCTAAGTACTTTACCCCACTGCGTTTGACCTCCAGCACAGTGATAATTCATAAGTCAGTATTCAAACAGTGAATCAAGAGGTGTTTCATATCATGTAGAAACATGTGAATGTATAGTCTATGGAATTAGGTTGCTACCTCAGGCTCAAAAGCAGATAGAATGGAGGTTAAAATGACTGTGTTGTGTGGATGTAGAAGTGTCACACTGGCCTCTTGTGGTCAACATGTTGCACTGCAGTGTGACAGTATAACTTCAGTTATTGCCTTTCTAGTGAATCTCAGCTCTGAATATCTACTGTACATTTATGAATACATTTTGATGTCTACTGTATCGTACATTTGAAAAGATTTGATAGCAGTGACCAGTGCTTTTAATGTGAGTAATATTCTGAACGTTGTGTGTGTGTGTGCAGAGTTGTCTAACGTTGCCTGAATGGTGTGTGTGTGTGTGCAGAACTGTTATCTAACATTGTCTGAACATTGTGTGTGTGCAGAACTGTCTGATACGGGAGACGTCTCGGGGCAGGGAGGCGGTTGTGACAGATTTTGGTCTGGCCAGGGAGGTAATGGTGGAGCTGCCAGCTAATGACCCAGAGAGGAAGATGTCTCTGGTGGGTTCTGCCTTCTGGATGGCACCCGAGATGCTCAGAGGGGAACCCTACGACCGCAAGGTAGGCAGCCTACACACACGTTCTGCATCCCCTGCATCCCAAATGGCACCCTATTCCCTATTGAGTGCACTGCTTTCGACCAGATGTCTATGGGCCCTGGTTGAAAGCAGTGCACTAAAAAGGGAACAGGATGCCATTTGGGACGCTGACAGTTTTACACCCTGATATAGAAATAACTGGTATTTTATTTCATGGTTTTCACTAAATGATAAGTCAATAACATGGGGCGGCAGGGTAGCCTAGTGGTTAGAGTGTTGGACTAGTAACCGGAAGGTTGCAAGTTCAAACCCCTGAGCTGACAAGGTACACATCTGTCGTTCTGCCCCTGAACAGGCAGTTAACCCACTGTTCCTAGGCCGTCATTGAAAATAAGAATTGGTTCTTAACTGACTTGCCAAGTTAAATAAAAAACATAACTTCTTCCTCCAGGTGGATGTTTTCTCTTTTGGCATCATGCTGTGTGAGATTTTGGGCCGGATCTCAGCAGATCCCGAGATCCTTCCCAGAACACGGGTAAATTAACACACACACACACACACACACACACACACACACACACACACACACACACACACACACACCCCCCCCCCCCCCCCCCCCCTCTTGTGGGGACCAAATAATTGATTCCTATCCAAAATCCTATTTTCCCTAACACTAAATCTAACCTAACCCATAACCCTAAGTCCAACCTTAACCTCAAAACTATACCCAACCCTAACTCCTAACCGTAACCCCTAACCTTAATTTTAACCCTGACCCCAATTGTAACCCTAACCCCTAAGCCTAGGGGGCCCTGGAAAAATGTCCCAACTTGTCCAAATGTTCCTTGTTTTACTCTCCTTATGAGGACTTCATGTACCCACAAGGATAGTTAAACAAAAAACGCACACACACACGTATCAAAACCAAAGAACCATAGATGGCTAGATTTAGACTGACACTACACACGTGGAAATTATACCACAACTGAGCTATTGAGTTAATTACATGTATTTCCCCACAACTCAGACATTATATTGAATGTGATCCTGCAACATAATTTGGCAATTAGCAGTCTTGTTACTTGATAGCTCTCTTAGTTATTAGGCCATTAGTGACATTTGCATGTAGATGATGGTGAAATGAGTCATCTAATGTCCCTGTCTGTCGTCCCCGGGGTGATCCTAGACAAGGTCAGAGACAGGGAGCAGAGAGAGACTTTAATGTGCTCGTTGAGGTTTCACTTAAATTTTTATTTATTTGTGACATTTGTCATTAGAAGTGGGAGGACCGCAGGGTCAGTTAGTCACACTGCTATCCTATCTATACAGTATGTGTTCTGCGAATTCATCAGTAGTCCCTGATGATCAAAACTGTAGCCTGTATACAATAGTGGGGATCTCAAGACTGTCCTTGTTTTCCATGACGTACATTGGTTATCTGATCCAGCTCTCTAACCTGTTACTCCTTATTGATACTCTATGGGCCCGTACATGGTGTACAATGCAGTTGACACAGGGTTTGTTATCACTGCAGGACTATGGTCTAGACGTTGAGGCCTTCAGTGAGATGGTCCAAGGTTGTCCACGACGCATCCTGGAGCTGTCAGCCAACTGCTGTCTGGTGAGTGTGGACTGGAGGGAGGGAGTGTGAGGGAGAAACAGAGAGAGGCTGAGAGACAATGTTAGAGAGTGAATGTGAGAGCATGTCTCAGAAAATGAGAGACTTAAGCCGGGATTCATTACGAAGGGCATTGACCGAAAAACACAGCTCTTTTTTTAGGTGTGCTTTTAAAGGTAATTAAGGTTTGAGCCAAAATCTGCAGCGTTTATTATGAATGCGATCTCTCATTGTCTGTATTTCAGTGCGTAGCGCTTTAACACCACTATAACATGCTTCGTATTAATCCTGGTCATAGAGTTTGCCTCAACTACGAGAGTGTAAGAAAGACGTGTATTTGCCATCTACTGTAGAATATCACTCATGTTGTCCGGTGGTTCAGATGGACTCGTGTTGTCCTCTTGTTCTGTGGTTCAGATGGACTCGTGTTGTCCTCTTGTTCTGTGGTTCAGATGGACTCATGTTGTCCTCTTGTTCTGTGGTTCAGATGGACTCGTGTTGTCCTCTTGTTCTGTGGTTCAGATGGACTCATGTTGTCCTCTTGTTCTGTGGTTCAGATGGACTCATGTTGTCCTCTTGTTCTGTGGTTCAGATGGATGCGTTTCGGAGACCCTCCTTCTCAGAGCTGCTGGATGAGTTGGAGGACATCGCTGAGAGCCTGGAACCCCCCGACTCAAACCTGACCACTGGGTGAGGGGGTGGGGTCACCGTGTATCCCCCTCAGCCCTCCTCCCCTGGAACGGAGGACAGTGTGGACGGCAGCAGGCAGCCAACCCAGTCTTATACAGCAGAGGCACTTTATAGTTCAGGTCCGCTCTACAGGACCCAGGTGTAGGGCTCATAATGCAGCTCCTCCTGCTGACTCTGTGTGACTCTGTGTGTTTCTCTGAAACAGAACCGGATCACTGGAAGTTCAACACTCACCACCCCCCACTGTCTTTCTACAGTACAAACTCAGCTAGTGTGGGTCCATTTGAAAGGGGTGGGGGTCGAAACAGACTCAAAAATTCCCTAAAGAGCATTTCCTCCTGGCTCTTAAGTTGTATTCTATGATGTTATTATTCCACTTTAAGTTAAGGATGTAGAAATCCTTATTTGTAAATAGTACATAAGGAGGACTGTCGGAGTAGTCCTGATCTGTCTATTCTCTTCTATCATAATATCATCATTTAAAACAGGGGTTCCCAACCTAGATCTGCAATGCTTTAGGCTAGAAACATGCTGTTAATTGCCTGAGGAAGACTCAACTCGGATGCACACGGGACTATCTTTGGTTTGTCTCTGACATTCAGAAGCTTAGCTACGACCTTCTAAAGTCGATGAGTCAAAGAAATTGGACTGCTTGGGAAGTAATCTTATACAATGTGTGGCTCTGTCACTATCAATTGATCTATTCACTTTCTGTAAAAGAGAATATCTATAATTAAATGAAAGCATCTTAAAATGATCATAATAAAACATATTTATTTGATAGCGGAATAACATTTGAGGAAATCAGGTCTAGACTTTATTTTCCTTATCCATTATTATTAAATAGCCCATCTAAAAGATGTCACGAGTCTTCTTAAACTACATAGAATTGCAGGAAATTAGCTTCAAAACAACAACATTTTCCTTGGTCCCTCAAATGAAACAAAATCAAGCTGGTGGTGTAGTCTATATTAAATATCTCTATAAATAATAATAAATAGAAAACGGGGAGAGGGGTGGGACATTTTTCAAATGTGAAAAAGGGGTCCCTGGGGGTAAAAGGTTGGGAATCCCTGATTTAAAATAACGTTTATGTAGGACTTCTCCCCCTTTCTTTCATCAGCCAGTCCAAGTGGTGACACAATCAAAAATAAATCCCTCCCTCTGTTAAAGTAGTCATCTGAATGATGTCATTTAACGGTGAGGTAATGGTGGACTGCAGCAGTGGAGCAGGATTGCAGGAGGCAGGATTGCAGGAGGCAGGATTGCAGGAGGCAGGATTGCAGGATTACAGGATTACAGGAGGCAGGATTACATTGCACTAGAAGTGACTGTTACAGTACATGGCTGAAATCTATAGGATGAAGGAATTGTGCTACTGTGTGGGTAAGGACCAAACAACACTCTTTCTCTCATTTCCTTCTTTTTCTGGTTTCTAACGTCAACACTGTTCTGTTGGAGATTAACAGAGGTGGCCAGTGTTAGGTAAGGGTTGGTGTTCAGTGTGGTTCAGTACTAGGGCCAAGTAGACAGAGGAAGGAGCGTTATCCCTCCCTCTCAGGATGTGAATAAAATAATACTAAACTCAATTAAACACTAACCTTAGGAAGAACTTAACTGTTGTGTATCGTTTTATACTAAATGCCTTTGTTTCTTGTAATGCTTGTACTGTACCTTTTTTGCCTCACCCTTTTGTGGGGATACATTTAGTTTACCATATAAGATTCATACAGTACTTTATGTTCATATTTTGTGAATCTGTTGATCGGGTAGAATTTTGCTTACTTTACAGATCTTTAGATTTATATGGAAGATTTAAAGCAATGTTTAATAAAAGGCATAGAGCATTGATGTGTGTGTATGTACTTAAATTGGACTTTTAACGGGATAAAGAAAATCTAAACACTATTGTGCTCATTACATTAGCCTCATTAGCTGAAGATCTTTAATTGATGTCTGGCTAAAACCAATATGTTGATTTATTAACACCAATATTGCTGCGTTCACACAGGTAGCCCAATTCTGATTTTTTTCCCCCCACTAATTGGTATTTTGACCAATGAGATTAGCTCTGAAAAAGATCTGATGTGAAAATATCTGATGGGATTGGTCAAAAGACCAATTAGTGGAAATAATATCAGAATTGGGTCTGTCTGGGTAAACGCAGCCATTGTGGTGGTTCACACTCTTTCTTAAATCTGCAATTCTCCTAATTTACTGCAGCAGGAGTGTAGCAACTCCCATGTTGACATGCCATGGTTGCCATGGTTCCCCTTGTCACTGTGGAAGCAAAACAAATGGCAAAACATCTTAACGGTTGTTTCCTGAGGGTGAACGGCATGTAATGGTTTAAAAAGGTTTTCTTTTTGACCATCATTTGTACCAATCAATAGGACATTGTCAAAGGCAAGAAAAAATCACTTGCATTTGGAAAGAACAATTTTCTCCACCACTAACCTCTATATGAATTTGACAGCACTCTGCAGCTATCCTGCTCTGAGAGAGCGATGTACACTATATTAGAATTCAATGGCTCCTGATCTGGAGATTACATGCTGCTATTAAGGAGGGTGTAAGTATCGTAGTTTATCAGAATTCAATGGCTCGCGGTTTGCGAGAGAATTCTGATGTGATAATGACACATTGAGGGGAGGCAAACCATGGGCAGGCTGTAGTAGGTTTGGTAGGCGAGGTAGGGTCACCCCTGTTTAGTATTCCTGTGAGGCCTTCCTGTGTCTCCACACGTTTGACATGAACATTAGCATTTGCAAAAGCTTCGCTTACAACACTGCAGCCTCGCCGCTCTTTTTTCTGTAATTGAGGAAGCTCCGAGGACCTGCATTCACAGCTCTGACACCACAGATGGGCCATTCATCCATTAATTGATGAACACGATCAAAAATCTATTTGGCGCCAGGGAGCACAGAGGGATGAAAGGTGATAAACTACTAGAGGTAATCATTTGTAATGTGTGTAATAGTAAGGAAAGGATGTGGAGGGATTGGAACAGTGGCGTACCACAGTTTCGCGAACAAGGTCTGAGCCAACGGCTAACTTCTTACAATTCTACACATTTTGCCATGGGTAATCTCATGCTATTCTAATTGAACATTTTGAAAGCACATTTTGTGTAATTGTTAACATTTATGTCATAGCATATGAACAGGTCAGGCTATCTGGGGGGAGGCCTCCAGGCACAGTGGCGTACCACAGTTTCGCGAACAAGGTCTGAGCCAACGGCTAACTTCTTACAATTCTACACATTTTGCCATGGGTAATCTCATGCTATTCTAATTGAACATTTTGAAAGCACATTTTGTGTAATTGTTAACATTTATGTCATAGCATATGAACAGGTCAGGCTATCTGGGGGGAGGCCTCCAGGGGGTGTTTGTTCCCTAGAGTCCTGAGGGGGGAGGTCCTAAGTCAGCAGTCTTAGAATTGCACACTTCTGCAGGTGTGCTGTTTTTTTGGATCCTCTAGTTCCTCTTTGGTTCCTCCCCTCCTCTTGTTTCTCCCAGGCCTTCCATGGTCTCCTAGTTTGGAGAAATGGCAGCTTTGGCCTCTAAAGAGAAGGAGGGATCTGACAAAGCAGCGGATGGGGGGAGGGAAATAAACCTTCTGTAAAGAGATCTTTTTTTGAATTAGAGGAACCTGTTTTAGTGCAGAAAGATGGTTAATCGCAGTCTGTATAAAGTATTCAGATAAAGTAAATAAATTATTCAGGTGGGTCTTAAATGTAAGAGAAACTCTAGTGGTACTCTAGCATTACTGTCGGATGAAAAGACATCCATTACCTGAATATGTTTTGGCTAGGGACATCAGAGATGCTGTGAATGTAAAATGTCTAATTCCATACATTATTGATTCCAATCCCCCAAAGTGCTCCACAATGAAGAGAACAATCACTCAGTTAGGCCTTGGTTGAAAAACAAAACAAACGATCAAGTCTTTGAACGTGCCAATCATGAACCAACACACACAAACGTGCACACGCACTCACTCACACACCCTTTAACCTCTATACAGAATACTCAAATTATAACGTGTTGTAACTCGCAGCTTCAGAGAAACGTATGTTCTGACAGCGATGGAAAAGTAACAAACTCTTTCTGGAAATTCACACTGCTCTGATTTCAAAATGATATGTACTGTCAACTGCTGTCCTCAGCAGACGTCTCACGTGTTGGCTCATGAGCCCAACAAGCTCAAGCTTCAAGCTCTAGTTCTTTCACTAACTACCAGACATCCCAGTACCTAGCCCTCCCCCTCCCTCCTGCACATCACATACTGTAGCTCTGATATGCTCAGTAGCAGTGTGTGGATAAAATCACTGGGGAAGCCAAGACAGAAATAAAGCCATATTACAACCTATGTGTTGTGATCATTGCGTTGTTTGCTCTATGATCTGTTAGTTCATATGCCTTGACACCGTAATATATAGGCCTGAAGGCCGAGATAATAAGAAGACACAGTAGTAGAATAAATTCAACCACACCTTTGTTTCATCACAAAACCAGAGAGCAACCTTATCCGGTAAAGTCCACAAAGCATATTGCAGCTAATAAACAGTCACATGACCTACAGCATGGACAATCAAGTTAATGTTTCCCATTTAGAACACTGGAGAGTTACCGCAAGTCGCAAAGAAAATGGGAGCTGCCTCCACTATTCCAGCAGCATTTCAACATCATAAAATCACTTCTGTTTAGACTAATACAGTGACAACTAAAATATTCCCAAAACAATTTAGTCTAGTCAATGTAAGCTGAATATCATGTGGCTGTTCATGGTAAGATTTCTCTGTTTGTGCATGTGTGTGTGTGTGTGTGTGTGTATGCATAAGTAGACTAAAATGCTTGCTCGCTTGTCTAACTCCCTTTCGTGGCCAGCTAGTTAACATTAGCCTACTACATCTAGCTACATTTTGAACTTCCATCCTTTCAGGACAGAGGCACAATGTATGAACATGGTTGGATCAGAATCACTGTTATAATCTTTGGCCAGTATGGAGAATTAAGTAAAAGTCAAAATCCCCATTTCCACCCATGGCTAATTTAGGAAAGGGCTCATTTTAGCTAGCTAGCCACCAGAGGACAACAACACAACAAGATGCAACAATTCAACTATCTTTTTCTGTCAATGAAGTTTGGCTTGATGTGATTGGTGCGAAACCAAATCCAAACTTGCTTCCCATGACACTTTTTTTTGGTGTGGCAGGACCATTCACAGTTGAGCTCAGTCAGGTTAGTGGCTATTATTGTATACATATTTTTTATCAAGGGAAGCCAAACGCTCGCTGACTTCCCTTGCATTCAGTGCTACGGGCGGCAACAACGTCATACTCTTTTTGACCAGACAGAATCAGACAGATACGCTACACAAACAGACACAGAGGGGCGCTGTTTCGCAGGCGCAGATGCTTTCTCCAGTGAGATACATTCAGCCTCTTGCGAATTGAAAGAAAATTATGAAACACAGAGACAAAATATAAACTATTTTATTATTATTTATTGGTACAGCCTGGCTTCTCTTGGCATCTATGAATACACACCACTGGATATGCTCTGCTACCTGAGTTTGAGCTATAAATAAAGCCCTTGTTTTGTATTTGAAGAAAATGTCGTCTTTCTACTGAAACAAATTGAAATGGAGTATTTTAGGAAAGGGCCTTGTAGGTTGCTATATCCTGGATCAAAATGTATGCTGTTTTTCTGAATGTGGAAAATTAGGCTAATGGCCTAACTTTACATCCTACTCAATAACACAGACAGTGTATGGCATAAAGGGAGGAGCTGAATAATTGATAGACAAAGCAGAACAAACAGTAGGCAGCCGTGGCTCCTCCATCCACAGTGACTGAGACCTTGACTGAGCATTTGGTACATTAATTTGAGCTATTGCTCTGCCTTGTGGTTTCAGTAGAAAACCTATTTTGCAACATCAATATGTGTGCAGTTGCTAAGCACACACAAACACACACCTGAACACACTCCTGTTTCCTTTTCCAGGCAAACCGGGTTAGTGAGAGAAGGAGATGAAAGAATGAAAGCTCAATTTCCCCTTATCTTAACCATCAATGATGGTCTAATGTGACATGAGTAGGCCTACTTATGAGAATCACAGGTGGCCAAGACTTACCAGAGAAAAATCCCTGATTGTTGCCATTATTGTCCGATTTAGGTTAGTCTTGTTTCAACCTGTGAGACACTTGTACTTAGAATCAACCTGGACATGTGAGAATTGACTAGAATATGTCTGCCTACATGTGCATGTTAACCAGCCACAGCCTGCTGTTTCCACTCAGCGCTGGATGGACCACTGAGGTGACATTGACCTTGACGCACACTAACAAAAGTAATTTGAGAACCATGTTCCAAAATTATTACCAACACATCGACTGTCTAACTCACAGAAATTCTACTCTTGACCACTGCTACACACCTTTTCGACATGGGTATAAGGCCTTATCCTGTCCTCCTTTTGGAAAATCCAACCATGACTCCATCTTGCTTCTCCCTGCCTACAAACAAAGACTTGAGGGAAGTTCCGGTTGTCAGACCAACGCTGTACAGACCTGACCAATCAGAAATCACGCTCCAAGATCCAAGACTGTTTTGATCACGTGGACTGTGTTCCAGGTTGCCTCTGGAGATAATGTCAATGAATATGTCAACTTTGTGCATTATGTGATACCAATAGTATCTTTGAAAAGCGTAACCAAATCAAAAAAATGTGGATTGATAGAAGCCTTGTAGGAAAACTGAAAGAGAGACATGCTGCCTATAAACAGGGCAAGGTGACTGTGGACAATAGTTTTGTTAAATAGTACAAATATGACTTATGCAGATCAATCAAGATGTCGAAACACAAGTACAGAGACAAAATGGAGGAGCAATTCACCGGGTTGGACAAAAGGCATGTGTGACAGGGGCTGTTAACAATCACAGATTACAAAAAGAAAGCCAGCCACATTACGGTCAACAACGCCACCCTACCAGACGAGCTAAACACCTTTTTCCTCAAGATTCAAGAACAATGACCCTGAGCTGTCGAGGAGAGCCCCCGATGACAACCTGGGCCACACACTCACAGTCTCCACTGAGGACGTATGTAAGTCATTCAAATGTGTTAACAACAGCAAGGCTGCTGGCCCAGATGGTATCTCTAGCCGTGCACTCAAAGCATCCTGTCGGGCTGTATCACCGCCTGGTATGGCAACTGCCCAATGCATTACTTGGTGCAAACTACCCGCCCTCCAGGACACCTACAGCACACGATGTCACAGGAAGGCCAAAAAGATAATTGAGGACATTAACCACCCAAGCCACTGCCTGTTCACCCCGCTATCATTCAGGTGCATCAAAGCTGGGATCGAGAGACTGAAAAACAGCTTCAGAAGTCACATAATTAGTTAAATAAAGTCCACCTGTGTGCAATCCAAGTGTCACATGATCTGTCACATGATCTCAGTATATTCAGTATACTCAGTATACCTGTTCTGAAAGGCCCCAGAGTCTGCAACACCACTAAGCAAGGGGCACCACCAAGCAAGCGGCACCATGAAGACCAAGGAGCTCTCCAAACAGGTTAGGGACAACGTTGTGGAGAAATACAGATCAAGGTTGGGTTATAAAAAAATATCAGAAACTTTGAACATCCCACAGAACACCATTAAATCCATTGTAAAAAAATTGAAAGAATATTGCACCACAACAAACCTGCCAAGAGAGGGCCGCCCACCAAAACTCACGGACCATGCATGGAGGTCATTAATCAGAGAGGCAACAAAGAGACCAAAGATAACCCTGAAGGAGCTGCAAAGCTCCACAGCGGAGAGTGGAGTATCTGTCCATAGGATCACTTTAAGCCGTACACTCCACAGAGCTGGACTT
>NC_092151.1:25333960-25438960 GCF_045791955.1 Oncorhynchus clarkii lewisi | reverse complement strand
AATGTATTGCAGTATAGTAGCACTATTGAGATTACAAAGAATGGAGGGTCGTAGATTAATAGTAATTTGAGCTCCGAGGGGAAGGGAGATCAATACTCTGATTGGCTGTAGAAGAGAAAAAGGGCGGGACTAAGAGCAGTGAAACTAAACAAATATTCTGTTACGGAGAAGAGGGCATTTAATGAAACAAACAGTACTGCAACAGAGGGCTCTGTTCAAACGTAATGCACAAAATAAGGAATAAGGTGCCATTTGGGACACAGCCCTCACACTACTACCACAGGGAGAGAGGATTGATGGTGTTGTGGGCACTGGGGAATGATGAGAGGGTGCTGACACATTGACCCCTGCATCCTGCATATCCCTCTCCCCTCTTGACCTTCATTGTGTGCGCATTGATCAGATCTGTGCTGCTGAGAATGTGAGCCACATCCACCAGTCATTTCCCCCTCCAATGTTATTGACTTATTGGGAAAGAAGCTCTGGGAATCCAAAGGCAGGCTCAGTTACATGAGCACATTTCACATCCATGTGCGAGGTGGGGTGAAACACCTCCCACAGCCAAACACGCTCACACACACTGGTTGCAATCCAGACTGACTACATTACAGACGTTAGACTGTGCAGTGAGGCATCAGATTGCTTTATCATATGATGTGGTTTACTGATACATTATAACACTTGCGCATGACTCCCCCCTAGCTATTTTAAGATGAATGCACGAACTGTAAGTCACTCAGGATAAGAGTGTCTCCTAAATGAGATCTGGCATATGTCTGCAATGTATTCGGCCTGGAAGGTGGCGGTGTGTGTTATTGACTCAGTTGGAGACAGACCCTGGAACAAAGACAGGTGGGTCAGATTAGCCAGGTCTCTCCACCTTTCTTCCTAGTTAGATAGACTCATTCCTAACCCAGTACAGCAGTGTTGAAATAGTAAGACTGTGATATTCCACCCTTGTGATTGTGCTTCTCCCTCCCTTGCAGTGCCCGTTATGGCCACTGGCACAAGAATAAGACCCCAGGCGAGTACCGCACCGGGCCGCGCGTCATGGTCTTCATCATCGGAGGCGCGTCCTTCAGCGAGATGCGCTCTGCCTACGAGGTCACGCAGGCCAACGGGAAGTGGGAGGCTATCATTGGTGAGTCTGACACCGGGGGGCGCCACTGGGCGCAGGCCGAGGGGGGATACGAGGGACTCCTCCGTAGGGAGTGTGACATTAGTGGTACATTAACACACGGATTCCTTTCATTTATGCAAGAATGCAGATTCATTTCAAATGGACACATAGCCCCTCCCTCTGGGTACTTGTAGGTCTGAAAAGTCTGGATAGGTAGCCACAATATGGTAATATGTCCACAATGCCCTCTGATAGGCTAGGTGGAATGGCTGATATCTACACAATTCTTTTCAAGATCTACACAAGGTGCTTTAGGGATGGGGGCTAGGACTTATATTGTGAAATGGGCGTCCTTCACTAACTGACTGACTCTCGTACATTAGCTACTTCTGTTATGTCCCCATTCATTGTGGTCAGCACAGCAGAACATGAATACACGTGTCTGCCATCATCAGTGCCAATGTAACTGTATTCTGTTCCCACTGTGTTGACCACAAGTGAATAAAGAAGGACGAAGCAGAGAAGTCATCCGGATAATCTTTCTCTCTTTTGAGCGTCTACCGCACTCGACCGTACTTCATGAACATTTTGACTCATCCACACACCAACATAGTTGACCTCAATTCGCTTTCCGACTCCCATACACCCACACCATGAATCCCAGTCAGTAAAGGTTAATTAAGCGTAAGCTTATGTCATGACCCTAGTTTGCCTATTGAAGCAATCAACACTTTTTTTTAGTGCTAGACTTAGTGCTAGACTTAGTGCTAGACTTAGTGCTAGACTTAGTGCTAGACAGTGCTAGACTTAGTGCTAGACTTAGTGCTAGACTTAGTGCTATATCTAGCAACTTAGATGGAGGAAAACGTTATGTTTCTGATGAACACTTACCTGGAATGCCACCTGTGATATGTTTAAACCCCTTTTGGGTGACATGTGTTCCCTGTTCATTGAATGTTGTCTGTCGAGTCAGCCAGTCCTAAGGGAGGGGGTGTCTCCTATGTTGTTTTTGCTGTGCTATGCTTTTGCTTTTGGATTCAGTCTTGTTCTGTCTAAAAACACTGTTGTCTTTGAATTGCAGCTACACCCTGTCTTTTTCTGTGCATCTGGGTTTCGTGTGTGTGTGTGCGTGTGCGTGTGTGTGTTTGTGTGTGTATGTACAGTATGTGGATGGTGCTGTGCAGTGGTGTGTTTAACACCTTCTTTTGGAGATGGCAAGGAAGGGGCAGAAGAGAGAAAGTGGCATGGGAGGCATGGCATGTGATGAGAAATGAGCGTGAAGCGCCCTCTGTTCCTCCACAGGTTCCACCCACACCATCACCCCCATCAAATTCTTAACGGACCTGCAGCACCCTGACTTCCGAGAGTCCACTAGGGTGTCCTTTGAGGAGCCAGACGCAGGCTCAGACGAGTGAGACAGACAGAGAGAGGGAGGGAGGGAGAGAGAAATCACACTCTGACAAAGTAAAGGCAGCCGCACAAAGAAGCCCTTTCTGAACCCCCACAGCACAAGGGCTTTTTTCCCCTCCGTACTCCTCTTACTACACTCAGTACTGTTTAAACTCCGCCCCCCTACCCTCAGGGATGGCTGTCTGGTCCCTGGCTCACTGCATTTCCCAGTTACCTCAAGCTCCACCTCCTGCAGGCCAACACCCAATCACAGCGTGATACAGTGTGATACAGTGTGATTGGTGACCCCCACAGCCAATAGCGATTGGCCATGCCATGCTGCTGACCGATAGAATGGGCATGTGTTGCAGTATCTGTTTGTTGGGCCTTCAGGTAGTGAAGCCTGTGTGAGCTGGCCTTGCTACAGGCGTCCTGACCTCATCCCTGCTGCCCCTCTCCACCTCCACATCATCTCAGCTGGGTGGATTAAATCGCCCTCTCTGCCCTCAGGGCCCTCTCGGCCTGTTTCATACCCTACTTCCCAGAATTAATCCTTTTTTGGCGCAGATTTAATCTACCCCCGAGATCCATCTTTTTCTACTTTATTATTACGATCTAATTATTTTTTATAATTAACACCTTCAAGACAATCAACTTGATTTAGTGGTTTCTTACAGGATAGGTCCTTGAGTTGATGTTGGATTTCAAGAAAGGATTCTCGTTCTTTTCGTTCTCTCTTTTTTTTCAACTTTCTCCCCCTCTCCTCCACTTCACGCTCTCTCAGTCCACCAGACATCACATGCATGCTTACATGGCCCACGAGTCATCTGCAGAGAACACCAATGTACAGTGCCTTGCGAAAGTATTCGGCCCCCTTGAACTTTGCGACCTTTTGCCACATTTCAGGCTTCAAACATAAAGATATAAAACTGTATTTTTTTGTGAAGAATCAACAACAAGTGGGACACAATCATGAAGTGGAACGACATTTATTGGATATTTCAAACTTTTTTAACAAATCAAAAACTGAAAAATTGGGCGTGCAAAATTATTCAGCTCCCTTAAGTTAATACTTTGTAGCGTCACCTTTTGCTGCGATTACAGCTGTAAGTCGCTTGGGGTATGTCTCTATCAGTTTTGCACATCGAGAGACTGAAATTTCTTCCCATTCCTCCTTGCAAAACAGCTCGAGCTCAGTGAGGTTGGATGGAGAGCATTTGTGAACAGCAGTTTTCAGTTCTTTCCACAGATTCTCGATTGGATTCAGGTCTGGACTTTGACTTGGCCATTCTAACACCTGGATATGTTTATTTTTGAACCATTCCATTGTAGATTTTGCTTTATGTTTTGGATCATTGTCTTGTTGGAAGACAAATCTCCGTCCCAGTCTCAGGTCTTTTGCAGACTCCATCAGGTTTTCTTCCAGAATGGTCCTGTATTTGGCTCCATCCATCTTCCCATCAATTTTAACCATCTTCCCTGTCCCTGCTGAAGAAAAGCAGGCCCAAACCATGATGCTGCCACCACCATGTTTGACAGTGGGGATGGTGTGTTCAGCTGTGTTGCTTTTACGCCAAACATAACGTTTTGCATTGTTGCCAAAAAGTTCAATTTTGGTTTCATCTGACCAGAGCACCTTCTTCCACATGTTTGGTGTGTCTCCCAGGTGGCTTGTGGCAAACTTTAAACGACACTTTTTATGGATATCTTTAAGAAATGGCTTTCTTCTTGCCACTCTTCCATAAAGGCCAGATTTGTGCAATATACGACTGATTGTTGTCCTATGGACAGAGTCTCCCACCTCAGCTGTAGATCTCTGCAGTTCATCCAGAGTGATCATGGGCCTCTTGGCTGCATCTCTGATCAGTCTTCTCCTTGTATGAGCTGAAAGTTTAGAGGGACGGCCAGGTCTTGGTAGATTTGCAGTGGTCTGATACTCCTTCCATTTCAATATTATCGCTTGCACAGTGCTCCTTGGGATGTTTAAAGCTTGGGAAATCTTTTTGTATCCAAATCCGGCTTTAAACTTCTTCACAACAGTATCTCGGACCTGCCTGGTGTGTTCCTTGTTCTTCATGATGCTCTCTGCGCTTTTAACGGACCTCTGAGACTATCACAGTGCAGGTGCATTTATACGGAGACTTGATTACACACAGGTGGATTGTATTTATCATCATTAGTCATTTAAGTCAACATTGGATCATTCAGAGATCCTCACTGAACTTCTGGAGAGAGTTTGCTGCACTGAAAGTAAAGGGGCTGAATAATTTTGCACGCCCAATTTTTCAGTTTTTGATTTGTTAAAAAAGTTTGAAATATCCAATAAATGTCGTTCCACTTCATGATTGTGTCCCACTTGTTGTTGATTCTTCACAAAAAAACTGTTTTATATCTTTATGTTTGAAGCCTGAAATGTGGCAAAAAGTCGCAAAGTTCAAGGGGGCCGAATACTTTCGCACGGCACTGTATGTCCCTACTGCTATCTCCACTCCCTTGGACACTGTGCTTCTCTGCAGACACTGACACTGGGAATGTAGCGATGTTCACTCGATATGCTTTAGCACCTAGAAAAGATGCGACACATCATAAAAAGAATTCACAATTGCCCCCCTCACTTTCTTTCGCATATAGCTCCATATTTCCCCCCTAGCAACACCATATGTTGCCCATACAGCATAGTCAACCAATAGTAGACCAATATGGGTTTTGGGACATAAAGACAGGAATATAAAAGTACATCATAGGTCTACTTTTCGAGCACCAATATGATCAATTACCACATCACTGCTTAATTTGGGGATTTTGTTTAATTAAGTAAGTAAGATTTTCCCCACACTGTCAAAGATATTTTCCTGCACACTTTGTTAAAGGGATAGTGTGAGATTCTGACAATGAAGTCATTTCTTTCTACTTCCCCAGAGTCAAATGAACTAGTGGATAGAATTTGTATGTCTTTGTGTCCAGTATGAAGGAAGTTAGAGGTAGTTTCGCAAGCCAATGCTAACTAGTGTTAGCACAACGACTGAAAGTCAACAGGTGCGCTAGCGGTATCCACAAGTTCATCTGACGTAGAAAAACGGCTTAATTGCCAGTCTCGCACTGTCCCTTTAAAGCTGTCTCCTGAGTGAGTTTCCCTCAACACATTAGCAAAGGACATCCATTTCGTTCTTGCTTATCTGCTAAAGCTATATCTTTTTCAAACAACTTTTGGTTTTATGGTTTTGGTGTTTTCTTAGTATCGATCACCGTGCAGTATGGACTCTTTACCACATACTGCCACATTCAACACTTCCAGAACAAAATGACCATTGTTTATTTACAAAATAACAGTTTGTTTCTGTTATCTGGTATTTGGATATGTAGTGAGTGTTGGGGAGCAACATGTATCAAAGTGTTGTGTTTCTGGCCAGAGGCCTGCAAAGCTGTGTGTTTCAGACACTGAGAGACAGGAGAGAACCAGGCAAGGCCAGTCCAAAGTTGATCTGTGACTAGTGCTCACCCCAACCCCACCCCACCCCACCCCACGCTCCCTTACACCCATGATGCCTGCATCCCCATGGTGACCCAACTTAAGATGGACTTGCCTCTTCCTCTCCTGTCTCTGTCTATGCCTATTGATGCTGGGATAAACCACTCCTGATTGGCGATCATGCCACAGCTAAAGGCCTAACTGCCAGGGCCAATTAGATTTACTGAACTTTAATTGAATTCTACCTAGCAACAGGTAAACCTATGCGTCTTCCTTGTTGAGCCAATATGACAGAAACATGCAGCTTTCCTTTAGAAACAAACCGATGAAGAATAACAATACTACTGATTAAACTGTTGAGTAGGTATGGGGAGTAAATCAAAACTTTGGTCCAGCGGTCTGCTTTATGAAGGCCTTGGTTTGTCCAAGATGGAGGGTAAGCCATTGATACACTCAACATCTTAGTGACAAAGTGATAAACTAGATGGACAAGTGTTTGGTTGACTCCAATCCTATACCTTCTGAGTTATACTGTGTCCGAAATGTGTCTTCAGCTATGAAAAAGTCAGCTCATTCATATTTTGGTGGTGCTGTTGTGTTTAGCTTTCAATTTCACATTTTCATTCACAAGCATAGGCAAAATTACTTCCCTGATGTCATCCAATCAGAGAACGGTTGGACTGAAATCTGCTTTTCTTTTTTTTGCAGTGTTTTGACCAGGTTTTTCATATTGCTGATGTTTGCATGCACTGTGATAAAAGCTTCTTAGGTCACATGCACAAGCTTACAGCTGGTTGGCTGCACTCTCCTATAGGTGTGGTCACAGGGTTCTACCACCAGTGCTTTGCAGCTCACAGAATCCTGCCTGCTCTGTGATGTCTGTGCATGTGCGTTTTTGGCAGGCAGTCCCCACCAATCTTCTTTCAATCTCTAAAATGTGTGAATAGCCCACACATCGTATGATAACCAATAATGATAACCAATACATTCTCCAAATGCTGACTATCAACTATGATTTCAAGTTTTTTGGTTGTACGTATATGTTTATCTTATTTCCAACATTTTTCTTTCTCAAGAATACAGTGGTTTCATCTAAGCGTTCAGAGCAAGAGCTGAAAACACATTTTCCTAGCAGGCTTATGTTTGGGCAGCTCTAATATAATGCTCTGTCTGTGTGCTTCCTCTGCTGCGTATCTGTCCACCTCTCTAGGATCAACCCACGTCTTCACCCCCACCGCCCTCCTGGAACAGCTCAAGACAATGAACAAACCAGATGAGGAACCAGCAAGCTAAAACCACCCAGCCCCATCTATCTATCTCCTTTCCTCTACCCTACACATCCCCCAGTCATCCTCCCAGTCATCCTCCCAGTCATCCTCCCAGTCATCCTTCATGAATTGTGGAAACATCTCATCTTGCACGAGAAGAATAAGAATATAAAACAATGATAGCATTGGTGAAAAAAATATATGTTGAAACAGAAATAAAATCATGTTGCAAGTATTCTCATGTTTTACAATGGATGCAAATAACAGAACTTATTTAAAAAATGTTTAAATATTAACTAAGGTCATTTGAAACTGAAAGTACCAAATGTAATATTGTATGCTATGAAACCTGCTAGAATGTGTAAAACGTAGAGGTTCTCTCTGTTTGTTCCCTCAGTTTATCTTATTTGTGTGATTTTTATTGGTAGTGGGTGGAGGAGGGATGCCTTACTGGAGTTGGTTGGCACTAGGAAAGTCAATGCAGTAAGATCATATCACTCAACATGCAATATAACTCATCCCTGTCCTATTAGGGGGAGAATCCTAGCTGGTCAAGACATTTGTATCAGTAGCATACAGGGATGGAACCTAAGGATTTTGGGCACTGACCAGCCAGGCTAGAAGACCGCAATTTTTACTAGTCCAAAATCTGTGCCATGCGATATTTGAAAATACAACATTTCACTAGCCGTTGGACTAGTTGGGCACCTTTTTTACTAGCCCGGTCTGAAAAGTACTAGCCATAGGCTAGCAGGCTAGCTTAATTTCCATCCCTGATAGCATGCCTGAACATTGTGTGGACTGTTACTGTATATCCTTTAGTATGGCAATACTGAGAACAAGCAACCCAAGAGATCCTTCAGTGCTATCTGTGAGTTAGACAGTAACAAACAGCCAAACTGACCCTAGGTCTGAGGATAGAGAAAAACGGGACTCTGTAAATAGCTACAGAATGGTAGAAGCATCCTTCCTCCAGCCATAAGACTGGAACTATTTACTCACC
Organism: Oncorhynchus clarkii lewisi; assembly: GCF_045791955.1. NCBI lineage: Eukaryota > Metazoa > Chordata > Actinopteri > Salmoniformes > Salmonidae > Oncorhynchus > Oncorhynchus clarkii. Next base: position 25,430,711 of record NC_092151.1, on the reverse strand, counting down.
ACATCCTTTTCCTTTTCTCTGGAGAGATTTCACGGTTGAGTGTCAAAAGGCCATTGCTTGCAGATGTTTAAAGAATAATCATAAAGGGCCGATTTGTATTTCAGTATTGTATCCTGTCACATTGTAAGTCTTATCATTGGTTAGTATCAAAATGTTTAACCGGGTCATGCACTGAGTAGTGTGTTGTGTATATGCCATATGTTGATGTTTTAGTGTCCCACTGTTGACTGGTGATGTTTCTGACTGTGAAGTAGTAAAAGATTTCCTTTAAAAAATGCCAATGTGAAGTCACGTGTTTGTGATGTTTTAGCTGTAGCTGTAGTGGTCAACAGGGAAAATAACTAATATCTATATTTTGTTTGTCTGTCCGTTTTATCTTCTGGTACATTTTAACTCTTCCAATGGTGAATGGCTTTGCAAAGAAAATGTAACCCCGATATTTCTATCATTTTATTTCTCCATTTTTCCTCTCTATTTCCTGGCAAAACAGGTTGTATATTGATAGCACTATGCGTTTTCTGTTATGCCAACAATTAATTTTATTTTTTCTATTATCAGTTGCTGTTGTAAAGGTTTCACTGTCTATTCAATTAATTTATATCCAAGTTATTTGTCAGAGGGAAGAAATATGAATAAATGAAACATAAGTCTGTCCTAAACCGGTTTAACTTATTGGGATTCTATATTTGCAAGTGTTGAAGCACAAACAAAAGTATACTTCATGTGTACCAATGTACTAAGGCTGTCTAATAAATTGGCTTCCATTACAAGGACAAAAGACTCATCACATTCTTTAGTCCAGGTAGCCATTTGATTATCTGTTCAGGAGTCTTATGGCTTGGCGGTAAAAACTGTTGAGAAGCCTTTTTATCCTCGACTTGGCACTCTGGTACCGCTTGCCATGCGGTAGTAGGGAGAACAGTCTATGACTGGGGTGGCTGGGGTCTTTGACCATTTTGAGGGCCTTCCTCTGACACTGCCTGGTATAGAGGTCCTGGATGGCAGGCAGCTTAGCCCCAGTGATGTGCTGGGCCGTACGCACTACCCTCTAGTGCCTTGCGGTCGGAGGCCGAGCAGTTGCCGTACCAGGCAGTGATGCAACCAGTCTGGATACTCTCGATGTTGCAGCTGTAGAACCTTTTGAGGATCTCAGAACCCATGCCAAATCTTTTTAGTTTCCTGAGGGGGAATAGGCTTTGTTGTGTCCTCTTCACGACTGTCTTGGTGTGTTTGGACCATTCTAGTTTGTTGTTGATGTGGATACCAAGGAACTTGAAGCTCTCAACCTGCTCCACTACAGACCCGTCGTGGAGAATGGGGGCGTGCTCGGTCCTCCTTTTCCTGTAGTCCGCAATAATCTCCTTAGTCTTGATTACGTTGAGGGATAGGTTGTTATTCTGGCACCACCCGGCCAGGTCTCTGACTTCCTCCCTATAGGCTGTCTCATCCTTGTCTGTGATCAGGCCTACCACTGTTGTGTCGTCTGCAAACTTAATGATGGTGTTGGAGTCGTGCCTGGCCATGCATTCGTGGGTGAACAGGGAGTACAGGAGGGGACTGAGCATGCACCCCTGGGGAGCTCCAGTGTTAAGGATCAGCGTGGCAGATGTGTTGCTACCTACCCTCACCATCTGGGGGCGGCCCGTCAGGAAGTCCAGGATCCAGTTGCAGAGGGTGTTCAGTCCCAGGATCCTTGGCTTAGTGATGAGCTTTGAGGGCACTATGGTGTAGAACGCTGAGCTGTAGTCAATGAATAGCATTCTCACATAGGTATTCCTTTTGTCCAGGTGGGAAAGGGCAGTGTGGGAGTGCAATAGAGATTGCATCATCTGTGGATCTGTTTGGGCGGTATGCAAATTAAGTGAGTCTAGGGTTTCTGGGATAATGGTGTTGATGTGAGCCATTACCAACCTTTCAAAGCACTTCATGGCTACAGACGTGAGTGCTACGCTTCTGTAGTCATTTAGACAGGTTGCCTTTGTGTTCTTGGCCACAGGGACTATGGTGGTCTGCTTGAAACATGTTGGTATTACAGACTTAATCAGGGACATGTTGAAAATATCAGTGAAGACACCTGCCAGTTGGTCAGCACACGAGCACACGTCCTGGTAATCCATCTGGCCCCGCAGCCTTGTGTATGTTGACCTGTTTAAAACTATTTGAGAACATAGCCCAGTTAACAAATTATTACAAACAGTAACCAGCCAAGCAGAAGCGTTACAAAACTCAGAAATAGAGATAAAATGAATCCCTTACCTTTGATGATCTTCATATGGTTGCACTCAGAAGACATTCATTTACTCAATAAATGTTCCTTTTGTTCGATAAAGTCTCGTTATATCCAAAAAAAACAAGATTTTGTTTGCACGTTTTCTTCAGTAATCCACAGGCTCAAACGCAGTCAAAACAGGCAGACAAAAAATCCAAATTGTATCCGTAAAGTTCATAGGAACATGTCAAACAATGTTTATATTCAATCCTCAGGTTGTTTTTAGCCTAAATGATCTATAATATTTCAACAGGACAATAATGTCGTCAATATAAAAGGTAAACAAGAAATGCACTCTCTCGGGATTGCGCATGAAAAAAAGCACTGTGACACGTCTTACTCCCTCATTTATAAGAATACAAGCCTGAAACAATTTTTAAAGACTGTTGACATCTAGTGGAAGGCATAAGAACTGCAAATTGAGTCCTAAGCCAATGGATACTGTAATGGCATTGAATAGAAAACTACAAAACCAACAACAACAAAAAACTTCCTGAATGGATTTTTCTCAGGTTTTCGCCTGCCAAATCAGTTCTGTTATACTCACAGACACTATTTGAACAGTTTTGGAAACGTTATAGTATTTTCTATCCAAATGTACCAGTTATATGCATATCATATCTTCTGGGCCCGAGTAGCAGGCCGTTTAATTTGGACATACTTTTCATCCAAAATTCCGAATGCTGCCCCCTACCCTAGAGACGTTAAAGGTCTTACTCACGTCGGCTACGGAGAGCCTGATCACACAGTCGCCTGGAACAGCTGATGCTCTCATGCATGCCTCAGTGTTGCTTGCATCGAAGCGAGCATAGAAGTGATTTAGCTCGTCTGGTAGGCTCTTGTCACTGGGCAGCTCACCGCAGTTGTCTGTAATAGTTTGCAAGCCCTGCCACATAAGACGAGCATCGGAGCCGGTGTAGTGTGATTCAATCTTAGCCCTGTATTGACGCTTTGCCTGTTTGATGGTTCATCGCAGGGCATAGCAGGATTTCTTGTAAGCTTCCGGGTTAGAGTCACGCACCTTGAAATCGACAGCTCTACCCTTTAGCTCAGTGCGAATGTTCCCTGTAATCCATGGCTTCTGGTTGGTATGTACGTACAGTCACTGTGGGGACGACGTCCTTGATGCACTTATTGATAAAGCCAGTGACTGATGTGGTGTACTCCTCAATGCCATTCTAAGAATCCCGGAACATGTTCCAGTCTGTGATAGCAAAACAGTCCTGTAGTTTAGCATCTGCTTCATCTGACCACTTTTTTATAGACTGAGTCACTGGTGCTTCCTGCTTTACTTTTTGCTTGTAAGCAGGAATCAGGAGGATAGAGTTGTGGTCGGATTTACCAAATGGAGAGCGAGGGAGAGCTTTGTACGCGTCTCTGTGTGTGGAGGACAGGTGATCTAGAATTTTTTTCCCTCTGGTTGCACATTTAACATGTTGATGGAAATTTGGTAGAACTGGTTTAAGTTTCCCTGCATTAAAGTCTCCGGCCACTAAGAGCGCCGCCTCTGGGTGAGTGGTTTCCTGTTTGCTTATTTCTTTATACAGCTGACTGAGTGCGGTCTTCTGTCTGTTGTGGTAAATAAACAGCCACGAAAAATATAGCCGAAAACTCTTTAGGCAAGTAGTGTTGCCTGCAATTTATCACAATATACTCTACTTCAGGTGAGCAAAATCGAGAGACTTCCTTAGATTTCGTGCACCAGCTGTTGTTTACAAATATGCACAGACCGCCCCCCCCCCCCTCGTGTGCTGTTCTATCTTGCCAGTGCAGCGTGTATCCCACTAGCTGAATATCCATGTCGTCATTCAGCCACGATTCCGTGAAACATAGGATATTACAGTTTTTAATGTCCCGTTGGTAGGATATTCGTGTTCGTACCTCATCTAGTTTAATGTCCAATGATTGCACGTTGGCGAGTAGTATTGACGGTAACGGCAGCTTTCCCACTCGCCTTTTTCGGGTCCTGCCCAGGCATCCGGCTCTTTGTCCTCTGTACCGGCGTCGCTTCCTCTTGCAAATAACGTGGATGTCGGCCCTGCCGGGTGTTTGGAGAATATAGAAAGAATATTTGACTAATCCGAGGTGAGTGATCACTGTCCTGATATCCAGAAGCTATTTTTTGCCGTAAGATACGGTTGCAGAAACATTATGTACAAAATAATTTACAAATAACGCAAAAAAAATAACACATAATAGCACAATTGGTTGGGCGCCCGTAAAACTGCTGCCATTTCTTCCTGCGCCATTTCTTCCGGCGCCACGTTGTTTGCGATACAAATGATATTTTTGTGATACAACAGAGTTGTGTGGTGTCTCCACAACACGTGTGTAATTGTTTTTGAACAGAGAATCTCTGCATTGTATCAAACGGGTTGTGTCAAATGCATAATACGCCAGTTGTACAACTTCAGTGTGTATGGGTCTCTGACAGTGTGACACCCAGGTGACTCATCCATACCTGCAGTTCATGGCCAAGAGTAACAAGCTGGTTATAACCAACATCAGCCTGACTTAATAACAACTATTAGTACAACTTTGCAAACCATTAGAGACAGGTGCATACTGTAATGTACTCAGTATTACAAGAGCAATATAGAAAACGGTTTCAAGAATGTGACGCTATAAAGTGTTCTGTGTTCTGTCTTAACATCAACATTTATTTTGCTTCAAATCGGAAATACAAATGTTTTACTGCAAAATATTTGAACAGAAATCATTTGATAATCAATCACAGTACAAAGGTACAACAGAGACCAGAATCTAGAATTCCAAATCTACATTTCTGAAATCCTATTTTTGTGTTCAATTTTCAGATAAAATATTTTCCTGATGTGTACAAGTTTACACTACAGTAACACTGACACCAATTATTAACCTTATTAACGAAATATTTCACACAATACACAAATGATCAAGAACAAAATACAAAACAAATCATTTAGAATCAATAAATTAGGGTAAACAAATGGAAGAAATCAATGTGTGAATAGTTCATCTCCTCACCTGAAGATCCATACCAGTCATTGTTCAAATGTAACAAAACAAATGTAAAAAGAATATTCCAGGTTTCAAAGCAAATTAAACAAACAATGAGCATATGTCCGTTATTTTGAAACGTAAATCATTCATATATAAATTATTCAGATTCTAGTGCATTTCATGAGTAAGAGATGAATTTGTGTTGTTTCTATATGATACTTGATATTGCAATATTGGCACTCCACCTTTGATCTAAAGCTAAAAAGTAACCTGTAACCTGTATAAAGTACAGTGTGTGTAGACCCTACCTTACTATCAGTGCTGAGCCACTGGGTGACGATCAAATAGTTCCAAAGAAGCCAGCGGCTTAATGACTGGGTTGAGGTCCTAGTATCCGTACCCAGGCTTCATGTTACTCCACATATCAAACTCTTACACCGAATATTAAGTGTACAGTACATAACGCCACATTTAGAGACATCTGTGTCCTCACAGTGGTTAGTCCAAAGACTTGCCTGGTTGTATTCATTAGTGCAAACCGTAACAAAATGTCACATCTCTGTGGGGATGTGGCCGGGTGCCTCTGTCTCTCTCTCCGTCCTTCGGTCTGCAAGTCAGAAATCAACACAGGCTTGTTGTCAATTAAAATGACAAAGCGTTTACACACAACAGAAAACAAGAATTGAATCAAATCAAATACAATTGTATTTGTCATGCTTCGTAAACAACAGATGTAGACTAACAGTGAAATGCTTACATACGGGCCATCCCTACAATGCAAAGAAAAGAGATATAGTAGAAAAAACCTTTTACATATTTGCCACATTACAGCCTTATTCTAAAATGGATTAAACAAAATGTCCCTCAGCAATCTAAACACAATACCCATAATGACAAAGGAAAAAACGTTTTTTATTTATTTTTGCTAATTTAATACTTTTTAAAACTGAAACATCACATTTACATAAGTACTCAGACCCTTTACCCAGTGCTTTGCTGAAGCACCTTTGGCATTGATTACAGCCTCGAGTCTTATTGGGTATGACGCTACAAGTTTGGAACACCTGTATTTGGGGAGTTTCTCCCATTCTTCTCTGCAGATCCTCTCAGCTCTGTCAGGTTGGATGGGGAACATTGCTGCACAGCTATTTTCCGGTCTCTCCAGAGATGTTCGATCAGGTTCAAGTCCGGGCTCTGGCTGGGCCACTCAAGGACATTCAGGCTCTGGCTGGGCCACTCAAGGACATCCTGCGTTGTCTTAGCTGTGTGCTTAGGGGTTGTCCTGTTGGAAGGTGACACTTCGCCCAAGTTCGAGGTCCTGAGCACTCTGGAGCAGATTTTCATCAAGGATCTCTCTGTACTTTGCACTGTTCATCTTTCCATAGATCTTCCCCTAGATCCTGTTTCCCAGTCCCTGCCGCTGAAAAACATCCCCACAGCATGATGCTGCCACCCCATGCCTCACCGTAGGGATGGTGCCAGGTTTCCTCCAGATGTGACACTTGGCATTCAGGCCAAAGATATCAATCTTGGTTTCATCAGACCAGAGAATCTTGTTACTCATGGTCTGAGAGATATTTAGGTGCCTTTTGGCAATCTCCAAGCAGGCTGTCATGTGCATTTTACTGATGAATGGCTTCCGTCTGGCCTGGTGGGTGGAGTGCTGCAGAGATATATGGGTTTCTGGAAGGTTCTCCCATCTCCAAAGAGAAACTCTGGAGCTCGTTCAGAGTGACCATTGGTTTCTTGGTCACCTCCCTGACCATGGCCCTTCTCCCCTGATGGCTCAGTTTGGCCGGGAGGCTAGTTCTAGGAAGAGTCTTGATGGTTCCAAACTTGTTCCATTTAAGAATGATGGAGGACACTGTGTTCCTGGTGACCTTCAATGCTGCAGACATTTTTTGGTACCCTTCCCCAGAGCTGTGCCTCGACACAATCCTGTTTCATAGCAAAGCGTCTGAATACTTATGTAAATAAGGTATTTCTGTTGTTTATTTTTTATAAGCTCTCAACCTATAAGCTCTCGACCTGTTCCATAACAGGAGGTGTATCTGTGGATGAATTTCAAGGTCTACCTTCAAACTCAGTGCCTCTTTGCTTGACATCATGGGAAAATCAAAATAAATCAGCTAAGACCTCAGAAAAAAATTTAGACCTCCACTAGTCTGGTTCATCCTTGGGAGCAATTTTCAAACGCCTGAAGATGAAATCTCACTTAAAAAACAAACAAATGGCCAACCTAATGCAATGTGTTGAGCTGAGAGGATGTGTGTGGTCGTTCTGGGCTGAGGGGGTTGGTCTGTCTCAGACTGCCCTCTAGTCGCACTTTCAGTCTGCTCACTTCCACTTTTAGAGACTGGATGGCTTCACTGGGACAAAATGAAGACAAAGACTTCATCCAACACACACACACACACACACACACACACACACACACACACACACACACACACACACACACACACACACACACACACACACACACACACACACACACACACACACACACACACACACACACACACACACACACACAGAGAGTAGAATGAGTACATATAAAGTGGGGATGCTCTGTCTACCTCACAACTCTGTTCAAACTCGATCAGTAATGGTACTTGTTCCAAATATTGTAGTTAGTAATATTGAAGTAATATCGACCACAAGTGTGTTATAGGTGTTAAAACGTATAATTGGCCCAGCTAACCAAATTGATTTGACATTCCAAGCCAAACCATATGTGAGTCAACAAGCAGGGTCCACTCATGCAGTGTCACACCATGCAAGAGTCAACATTGGGTATGTATTTACCCCCCGAGTTTCCACATTTACTAGCTTTCAAGTCTGTAAAGAAATCAAATCACACATAATGTATAAATGACTCAGGTTGTTTGGCATTTCACTTGATGTATCAAACTCTACCTGGCCATGGGAGGCCACACATTAGAAACACCAGCCAACACTGAAGGATCCAGATATTGAGAATAAATAGAAATATATAATATAATACATAATAAATATATGGCTCTGGTAGGATCCAATGCAATAACCCCTTTTCCCAGATAGAAGCAAGACGCCAACCAGCCAACAATCTCAGCATAAAAGGAAATTAAAAATCAAACGTCTAATAATTTCCCCTCTTAGATTCTGTTGGGAATTGGAAGAGCTGTCCCCATGGCAGTTTCGATAGATAGATAGATAGATAGAGAGAGAGAGAGAGAGAGAGGGGGAGACTCACTTGCGATTAGTCAACTGACCAGAGCTCAGGGCCCGAGGGGGATCGCCATGGTGATAGGGTGCAGTGGTGGAGTGGCTTGGCTGGTAGCAGTGCTGGGGATAGGGTGTTCAGGTGGAACGGTCACTCTGTCCCCCTGACACAGTGTGGACTGAGGAGAGATGGAGGAGAGAAGGAGGAGAGATGGTTTTAAAGGAGGGCAGGGGAGGGGTGAAGGATCAAATAAACTGACACTGATAAAGAAACAGCCAAACAGCTAGCGGCCTCCTTGCTTGATCTCAGGAGGGTACATGCTTCTGACACAGAGTAGACTGTGTAGTTACTAGACAGACAGATATTAGTGCTTCATTACAAAATGTTTTCATGTGTTCTTAAGTAGGGTTAGAACCGGTTCAGGGAACAGAATCGAAAACCAGAAAATAACACAATTATTTGAGGGATCTGAAGTGATCTATACTGTTCTAGAACAGAACCTTTCTTTTAAAAGAATGGGAATTGGTTAATAGCTTTATTTTACGTTTCAGGCATTTGTTTCCAGTCCCACAAATATCCTAACAAAGCGCCTATGCAAAGCCCTCACTCCGTCACTCAGAAACTTATTCCAGCTGGATATCTTTGCCACTGGGTGTGTGTGTGTGTGTGTGTGTGTGTGTGTGTGTGTGTGTGTGTGTGTGTGTGTGTGTGTGTGTGTGTAGGCTACCTGCCCCTCCACTCTGAAGCATAGGTTACTGTAGCCTCCTGACAACGTTACATAGATTATTGTAGCCTCTTGACAACGTTACATAGATTACTGTAACCTCCTGACAATGTTACATAGATTACTGTAACCTCCTGACAACGTTACATAGGTTACTGTAGCCTCCTGACAACGTTACATAGATTACTGTAGCCTCTTGACAACGTTACATAGATTACTCTAGCCTCCTGACAACGTTACATAGATTACTGTAACCTCCTGACAACGTTACATAGATTACTGTAACCTCCTGACAACGTTACATAGATTACTGTAACCTCCTGACAACGCTACAAGCATGATTCTGAAATTAGGGAGAGATGTTTAAAATAATGTATTAAGGATACCATAGTTATCACGTTTCACATTGGATTTATGAACTTTAACGTTTCACATTGGATTTATGAGCTACAAAAAGGTAAGACATGTTTTTAATTCTACTGCTCATCTGCACTACAGTCCAACGTTAAACCAACTCTGAAGTTCAAAGACATTCACAGTTCCTCCATAGAAGCCCCTCCTCCGTAGGTATAATTCTGTGGGCCTAATTCAGATAATGCATGTCATAACAAGATGCCCAGCACTTCCTGGCAAGCTTCATCCATCCTCTCTCGCTCTCTTCTCACCCACAAAATGTCAGTTGCATCTTGGTACCTACAGTATGACTGGCAGCACAGTGTGTGTTTGTCTTTCATTATGATTAAACCATGCTGTTGCGGCAAAATAAAATGTGCTCTTAACGGCTTTTCTATACAGATTCAATCGCTTACCTGCTCCATTGCAAGCTGCTCTATCCACACTGATTGGTGAAGCAATTTTTTAAATATTTTTTTAAATATATATTTATACATTTTTTATCCCCTTTTCTCTCAAATTTCGATCTTGTCTCATCGCTGCAACTCCCCAACGGGCTCGGTAGAGGAGAAGGTCGAGTCATGAGTCCTCCAAAACATGACCGGCCAAACCGTGCTTCTTAACACCCACTCGCTTAACCCAGAAGCCAGCTGCACCAACGCGTTGGAGGAAACACTGTTCAACTGATGACCGAAGTCAGCCTGCAGGCGCCCGGCCCGTCACAAGGAGTCACTAGAGCGTGATGAGCCAAGTAAAGCCCCCAATGCCAAACCCTCCCCTAACCCGGATGACACTGGGCCAGTTGTGCGCCACTCTATGGGACTCCCGGGCACTGCCTGGGAACGAACCGGGGGCTGTAGTGACGCGTCAAGCACTGCGATGCAGTGCCTTAGACTGCTTCGCCACTCAGGAGCCCATGGTTAAGTAATTGAATGAGCTAAATGTAAAATGTTGATTTCAGAGGTTGAAAAGGAACACAAAGGCACAATATAAACCAGAGCTTTTTCTTTGGTTCGAACCGGTTCAGAACTTTATTTCGCTGGTCGGAACAGTGAAACTGAACAAATAAATTAATGGTTCTGTTCAGAACAACATCATCAGGAAACAATTTAGGTTTCAACCACTGGTTCTAAGTCACTTCATGTAAGAACACATTTTGCAACATAACATATATATGATGGTTATAGACAGAACAGCATGGACTCACTATGGTCATTGCCTTGTCCAAACTCACTGGTACCACTGCCAGCCCAGGGCTGGGGGAATATTGATGCTGAGGTTCTCAGCCCAGGTCTGGGGGAAGCTGGATGCTGAGGCCCCCCCTCCCCTAGTTCTCCCTGAAGACTCTCATACCCACCTTGTGGTGCTGAGAGGAGAGCCTCCACTGTGCTCCAGCGAGGGGGGTCTCTGAGGTCTTTGTGAGGGGGAGGAGGAGGGGAGAGGGGGTGTGTGTTGGGGCTTCCCTGAGTTCTGCTCCTCTGGAACTGACAGGCTACACAGACTGGAGGGAGGAAGGGAACACAAAGACAGGAACACAAACTGATAAGATAATGGCGCAGGAGTAGATGGCTGCCATTTTACGGGTTCCTAACCAATTGTGCTATTGTGTGTGTTTTTCTGTGTTATTTGTAACTTATTTTGTGCATAATGTTTCTGCCACCGTCTCTTATGACCGAAAAGAGATTCTGAATATCAGGACAGTGATTACTCACCTCGTACTAGACAAAGATTTTTTCTTTACAGAGTCGGACGCGAAGGATTTACTTCAGACACCGGACAAGGCCCAAATCCCCGTCATTCGCTTGAAGAAGAGACAGAGATATCGGGGACATAGGTTGGGTTGCCTTGTAAGGATTCGCCTCTACCATCAGTCCTATTAGCCAACACGCAATCATTGGATAATAAAATGGATGAGGTTCGATCAAGACTAATCTACCAACAGGACATTAAAAACTGTAATATCTTATGTTTCACAGAGTCGTGGCTGAACGACGACATGGATAACATACAGCTGTTTGGGTTTTCTGTGCATCGACAAGATAGAACAGCTGCCTCCGGTAAGACAAGGGGTGGCTGTCTGTGTCTATTTGTAAATAACAGCTGGTGCACGGAATCAAATGTTTAGGAAGTCTGAAGTAGAGTATCTCATGATAAGCTGTAGACCACACTATTTACCAAGAGAGTTTTCTATATTTTTCGTAGCTGTCTATTTACCACCACAAACCGATGCTGGCACTAAGACCACAGTCAATGAGCTGTATACATTTAGAAGGCCAGATAGATTACCAGGACGTGTACTGACGTGTACGCACTGACCAACTGGCAAGTGTCTTCACTGACATTTTCAACCTGCCCCTGACCGAGTCTGTAATGTTTCAAGCAGACCACTATAGCCCCTGCGCCCAAGAACACCAAAGCAACCTGCCTAAATGACTACCGACCCGTAACACTCACGTCTGTAGCCATAAAGTGCTTTGAAAAGCTGGCCATGGCTCACATCAACACTCCAATTTGCATACCGCCCCAACATATCCACAGATGACGTAATCTCTATTGCACTCCAAACCGCCCTTTCCCACATGGATGAAAGGAACACCTACGTGAGAATGCTATTCATTGTCTACAGTTCAGCGTTCTACACCATAGTGCCCTCAAAGAACCATGGGACTAAACACCTCCTTCTGCAACTGGATCCTGGACTACCTGACGGGCCACACCTAGACACAGCAATCCTCAACACAGGGGCCCCTCAGGGGTGCGTGCTCAGTCCCCTCCTGTACTCCCTGTTCAACCACGACTGCATGGTCAAGCACGACTCCAACACCATTATTAAGTTTGCCGATGACACAACAGTGGTAGGACAGCCTATAGGGAGGAGGTCAGATACCTGGCAGTGCGGTGCCAGGATATCAACCTCTCCCTCAACCTGATCAAGACAAAGGAGATGATTGCGGACTACAGGAAAAGGATGTGCCCATTCTCGTCGACGGGGTTATACTGGAGCAGGTTGAGAGCTTCAAGTTCCTTGGGGTCCACAACACCAACGAACTATCATGGTCCAAACACATCAAGACAGTCGTGAAGAGGGCACGACAACGCCTATTCCCCCTCAGGAGAGTGAAAAGATTTGGCATGGGTCCTTAGATCTTCAAAATGTTCTACTGCTGTACCATCGAGAGCATCCTGGCTGGTTGCATCACCACCTGGCATGGCAACTGCTCGGCCTCCGACCGCAAGGCACTACAAAGGGTTGTGCGTATAGCCCAGTACATCACTGGGGCCAAGCTTCCTGCCATCCATGAACTCTATACCAGGCTGTGTTAGATGAAGGCCCTAAAAATTGCCAAAGACTCCAGCCACCCTATTCATAGACTGTTTCCTCTGCTACCACACGGAAAGTGGTACCGGAGCGCCATGTCTAGGTCCAAAAGGTATCTTAAAAGATTTTACACCCAAGACTCCTGAACAGCTAATTAAATGGCTACCTGGACTATTTGCATTGACCCCCCTCATGTACCTACATGTACATATTACCTTAATTTCCTCAACTAACCTGTGCCACGCACATTGACTCTGTACTGGTACCCCCTGTATATAGCTTGGTTAATGTTATTTTATTGTTGCTCTTTAATTATTATTATTATTATTTTTTTTTACTTCATTTTATATTTGTATGTACTTTCTTAACACTTATTTTTCTTAACTGCATTGTTGGTTAAGGGCATGTAAGTAAGCATTTCACTGTAAGGTCTATTACACCTGTTGCATTCGGTGCACGTGACAAATACAATTTGATTTGATTTAGGCAACTATAATTAGGAATTAAACAGGGAAGGAGTTTAGATAGGCAACTAGGGATAATGTAAGGGCACGGTACAGAGCTGTGTGTGTGTGTGAGAGAGAGAGTGAGGAATGTGATGTGAGGTTCGGTGAGAATTACAGCCAAGTCACTGACTGGAGAGAGAGGGAAGGAGTAGGAGAGTAGCTCACCTCGCTGTGGCCATCTGGTGGAAGAGACTGGGTGCTGCAGGAGTCAGGTGACCGCTCTCAGAGCCCACATCTCGGGTGAGATGATCCTATCCTATCCTATCACACAGAGGGTTTGAGAGACAATTTACTGCTGGTTTAGAAGATATTGCTGAATTGTCAAGATAAATGAACAACATTCTTATTATTCAACATTATTTTTCATATGCATAGACCTAGACACTTTTTCCTCACTTACTAGCTCTGACTTTACTGATAGCTACTTTATTGAGGAAAAATGTACTTACTATGCCTATGATATGTGGTTGTCCCACCTAGCTATGGATAAGAGTGTCAGATATTTATTTGTTGGTTGAACATGTTTTGGAAACAAGTTAGATGCAATTACATTGTGTTTTCAGTCATGAACAGGAAATGGGTGGATAGTATGCAAAAAGTAATGACATTTTTTCTTTCACAGCAGACACCAGGTAGGTGAATAAGCAGTCAAAAATGTAATGGAAGCTTGATACAGTCTCTCAGGTAATTGACCTGAGATTACACTCTCCTGATCCCAGGCTGCAGTTTGGAGCCCCTCCTCTCTGACGCAGTACTCTCCCCCAGACTGGTGAGACTGCTGCCTCGAGACTTCCTGAACTCTGACTTCTTGCTGTCACTGGCAGACGAGCCATGAAATGCAGGGGATTGGCTGAGGTCTTTAGGGGAACAAAGAACTGATTTGCTGGTCCTTGGTCTTGCCATTGGAATTAATGTAGCATCCTTCTGACCTAGCATTGGCTATCTGAAAACACATAATAGAATTTAGAGTATTAAAAAAATAATACAATTCAAGAGCTGGTCAGAGTTTATGATCAGCATTTAGAGGCATTGATGTCCTGGGTCAAATACATTAGTGCACAGTCTGCACACTGTAGCAAAATGTTTGGAACTTAAAACGACAACAAGTTCAGATAGTCACTCTCTGTTTCAGCCAGTTTGCTTCCGTTTGGTTCAGTTTGGTTCCTAGTGAATACAACCCCGGTGCAGTGAGTTCAGACTCACCTCCGAGGGAGACTTGTGTGGCCCTCCTCCCTCCTGGTCCCTGGGTGTGGTCCCTCTCTTGTCCGCTCACCGCCTGCATGTGTGGCTTCTTCTCCTGCATCAGGAAAGTCATGGTCTCCCTCTGTCAGATCCAGGTCTAGCAGTTGTGGCACCTCCCTGAAACTCTGGTAGCTGGAAGAGACAGAGCCTTTGGATGTGGTGTTTACAAGCAAACTGATATTGACATTACTACTACATTGATCAATTGGCTGCTTTTGAATAGTTCTGTACTACATATACAGACTAGACTTCTTAATAGGATTCACCCAAATTACAAAATGACATATTTCCTTACTCTGTAAGTGGTCTATGGACAAGGTAAGACAAGGTTTACCTCTGGCCACTGTCTCCAAATTATACTTTCTTATAATTTTTGTCCAAAAACAAATGCAAGTCCATATCCCAAATGTTTTGTTTTTCTGAATCTCAAAGTGTCTAAAATTGATGGAGTCTTACTGGTACATCAGCAAGCTGAAGTCTCTCTCTACAAGTTTGTGTTTGTGACCTAAAGGATGGAGGAGAAGGGACGGCAGTGCCTCCTCCTCTCCCATCCCTCCCTTCACTCCCTCGCTCTCTCCGCTAGCCGAGCTAATCTCCACCCTCATCACCCCCCCAGACTCCCCAGGCAGAGGTAACACTGGGCTCTGGAGAGAGAGCTAGTGAGAGAGAGAAAGAGAGAGATAGTGAGAGAGAAAGAGAGATAGTGAGAGAGAGAAAGAGAGATAGTGAGAGAAAGACAGAGAGATAGCGAGAGAGAGAGAAAGAGAGAAAGAGAAAGAGAGAGTAAGCAAGACAGAGGTTAACACTCTTTGAAAGGCAGGCCTCCATTCTGTGAGATAGTATAGTATAGAATAGTGACTAATCTAATGTAGTTTATTCAGTAGCTGTGTTGTCATGGTACCTCAGGGAGTGGCATGTGCTCGCTGCCCCCTTCTGGCATGGAGTAGGGGGTGGGGTAAGGCGTTAGAGTGGGAGGGGCCTCTGAGGTGGGTCAGTCCTGTTCAGTCTGCTCCACCTGCTCTTTGAGCTCCTCCAAGCGCATCCCACACTGGAATATACGTCCCTCCAACTCCCTATCACACACACACACACACACACACACACACACACACACACACACACACACACACACACACACACACACACACACACACACACACACACACACAAAGACAAAACATACACACAACGCACACTTTAATGTTCTCATTCCCACCATATGGAACAGCATGTTCTAATAGACCCTTTCTATAACAGTTTAAACACAGTATTGTAGATATCCTGCAGTGTGGTCTCACCTACCTGGGTCAGAGGGGCTCAGCCACTCTCTGCAGTTGGACTCTGTGTTCATCTCATGAAGCTAGATAACCTCTTTCCAGAGAATCCGGCCCCTGGAGAAGCTAGGGGCAGAGAAGCTAAGGGATACATCACATCATTACTAATACAAAATGTTGGCTATTTAGCACTGGGAGATGCTCCTCTATTTGCAAGACTCAAGGGAGATAAATATCAGAACAATACCTTCATCTGCTCAAACGGTTTGAGTTTCCCTCTCCTCAGGAGTTCTTCAAATGTCTGCACCTGGTGGAGGAATCTGTGAGTCTGCTTTGAGAGAGCCCTCTCCAACTCCAGGGCCCAGGCTTCTCGAGGAAGAGGAGGCCGTTGAGGAGGGACGGACAGGGGAGATTCCACCAGGTCCTTTAGTGTGGAGAGAAAATAGGTTTGCACTAAAGGACAATTGAAATGTGTGAATTGTTGAATGATTTATTTATTAGGATCCCCATTAGCTGTTGCTCATGCAGCAGCTCCTCTTGCTTGGATCCACACATGAGAGGCAGAATCAGCTGTCAATGGAGTGTAAGAACATATTTAGACAAAGCAATATCTGTGTCACAAATTGTATCTGTGTCCCCAATGTTAGCCTTTTACCCATAGGGCTCTTTTCAAAAGTAGTACACTATAAAGGGATTAGGGTGCCATTTGGGATGCACAGATCATGTAATACATGTATCACTAGCCACTTTAACTATGCCACTTTGTTTACATACTCATCTCATATGTATATACTGTACTCGATACAATCTACTGTATCTGCCTATGCTGCTCTGTACCATCACTCATTCATATATCCTTATGTACATATTCTTTATCCCCTCACACTGTGTACAAGACAGTAGTTTTGGAATTGTTAGTTAGATTACTTGTTGGTTATTACTGCATTGTCGGAACTAGAAGCACAAGCATTTCGCTACACTCGCATTAACATCTGCTAACCATGTGTATGTGACAAATAAAATTTGATTTGATTTGATTTGATTTGATTCATTCAAAGATGACTGTTAGTACCTTGGTGGGCAGCCTGTTCATTCAGGTGAATGGAGCCTGAGCTGAGCTCCGTCCTCTGAGCTTGGGGAAAGGTTAAGGTCATGACTTTTTAACCTTCATGGAGCACACCTGATTACACAGCGTGACTGCAATTTGGTGGGTCTGAGTAGAAGCCCACCTGGAGAGAGAGACAAAACCCTAGAGAGAAACAGGTGTCAAATCAATGAGAATTATGCCACCTAAACATAAATTAGGTAAACGATAGCCTACATTTGTTTGAGTCATAAGCTGTTGGGATAGAGGCAGGGATATAAATAAAGACCTTGATAGTTATGCTATCTTGGAGGAGATATGCTTTTCAAAATAGAAAAGTCTGAAGTCTATGGGGTGGCTCTAGCCTCTGTATATCTACAGTGCCTTGCGAAAGTATTCGGCCCCCTTGAACTTTGCGACCTTTTGCCACATTTCAGGCTTCAAACATAAAGATATAAAACTGTATTTTTTTGTGAAGAATCAACAACAAGTGGGACACAATCATGAAGTGGAACGACATTTATTGGATATTTCTAACTTTTTTAACAAATCAAAAACTGAAAAATTGGGCGTGCAAAATTATTCAGCCCCTTTAATTTCAGTGCAGCAAACTCTCTCCAGAAGTTCAGTGAGGATCTCTGAATGATCCAATGTTGACCTAAATGACTAATGATGATAAATACAATCCACCTGTGTGTAATCAAGTCTACGTATAAATGCACCTGCACTGCTATAGTCTCAGAGGTCCGTCAAAAGCGCAGAGAGCATCATGAAGAACAAGGAACACACCAGGCAGGTCCGAGATACTGTTGTGAAGAAGTTTAAAGCCGGATTTGGATACAAAAATATTTCCCAAGCTTTAAACATCCCAAGGAGCACTGTGCAAGCGATAATATTGAAATGGAAGGAGTATCAGACCACTGCAAATCTACCAAGACCTGGCCGTCCCTCTAAACTTTCAGCTCATACAAGGAGAAGACTGATCAGAGATGCAGCCAAGAGGCCCATGATCACTCTGGATGAACTGCAGAGATCTACAGCTGAGGTGGGAGACTCTGTCCATAGGACAACAATCAGTCGTATATTGCACAAATCTGGCCTTTATGGAAGAGTGGCAAGAAGAAAGCCATTTCTTAAAGATATCCATAAAAAGTGTCGTTTAAAGTTTGCCACAAGCCACCTGGGAGACACACCAAACATGTGGAAGAAGGTGCTCTGGTCAGATGAAACCAAAATTTAACTTTTTGGCAACAATGCAAAACGTTATGTTTGGCGTAAAAGCAACACAGCTGAACACACCATCCCCACTGTCAAACATGGTGGTGGCAGCATCATGGTTTGGGCCTGCTTTTCTTCAGCAGGGACAGGGAAGATGGTTAAAATTGATGGGAAGATGGATGGAGCCAAATACAGGACCATTCTGGAAGAAAACCTGATGGAGTCTGCAAAAGACCTGAGACTGGGACGGAGATTTGTCTTCCAACAAGACAATGATCCAAAACATAAAGCAAAATCTACAATGGAATGGTTCAAAAATAAACATATCCAGGTGTTAGAATGGCCAAGTCAAAGTCCAGACCTGAATCCAATCGAGAATCTGTGGAAAGAACTGAAAACTGCTGTTCACAAATGCTCTCCATCCAACCTCACTGAGCTCGAGCTGTTTTGCAAGGAGGAATGGGGAAAATGTCAGTCTCTCCATGTGCAAAACTGATAGAGACATACCCCAAGCGACTTACAGCTGTAATCGCAGCAAAAGGTGGCGCTACAAAGTATTAACTTAAGGGGGCTGAATAATTTTGCACGCCCAATTTTTCAGTTTTTGATTTGTTAAAAAAGTTTGAAATATCCAATAAATGTCGTTCCACTTCATGATTGTGTCCCACTTGTTGTTGATTCTTCACAAAAAAATAGTTTCATATCTTTATGTTTGAAGCCTGAAATGTGGCAAAAGGTCGCAAAGTTCAAGGGCGCCGAATACTTTCGCAAGGCACTGTATGTGTATATAGTATATGTGTATCCATCACATCCTCCATTTTGTGGAGACTTTTTATCACAACTCTCAGTCTCAGGATGATAGAACTTCGATTAGAAAGAGTGGGTGTGTTAGTGATGGCTGGGTGTGTTAGCTGACTGCCCGTCTCTGGTAAGCCCTTGAGACAGTAAATCACAGTGACCTCTGCTTGACCTCCCAAAGTGTCTGTGTAGCACCATCTCAACAAACACAGCTGCCATGACTACCCAGTGCCCACCGAACAGAATGGAGAATAGGCTAACTGTCAGAAACAGCCATTTAATCATTTTCATACAAGCACATATTGGGCTGTGTTCGATAAAGGATTAGGATTGAATTGGCCTTCCCTGCACATCTACACTATTATGTCTCCAGAAGGAGGAGGAGAGAGACAGATGGCTGTGTGCTTGTGTGGGTAAGGAGAAGAGTATGAGGGGCTACGCTGATATGAAATAGTATTAAGAGAAGAGTGCTCTGCAGCTGGAGAAGGAATGTGGGACAGAGGACAGGAAGAAGGAATACTCCTCCTAGATCCACATTCGATACGATGTGTGTGAGCCTTAGTTTCCACTTCAAATCAATGACTAGGCTATAACCAACATTAAAGAGGCAAGAAACTGTGAATGTCCAAGACTATGAAAACAATCTGTCACTACACTGTCCATCTGAAGAGGACTCCCCTACAGGGCTCTGAAATCAATTACGTCATTTCCTGTTTTCCTTGACTGTGTCATGAGGGCAAAATCAATGCATGTGATTGTTCTATTGTGAACCGCAGAGTCACTTGACTGTATCCCACATGACAGGATGGGTCTATTTAGTGTTGGTCTAGTATTGGGGTTAGAGAGAAATGAAGACCTACCAACCCAACTGCAAAAGCTAAGTGGTGTTGTTAACCGTCTAACCAAATAGTAAACTGTGATACACAAGCATTGTTTAAAGTTGTTCTAGTAATAATGCAGTGTGCTAGAATTTGTATCTTATTCTATAGCTTTTTGAGCTACATGAGAACCTAACATTCCTTGGGTTCTACCACCACAAACTCTGTTTGCTACTGTCTAATTCTTTCATTTGACCTACAATACCAATGTGGCTCTTCAGAGGTGCTGGTGGTATCCTATATCCTATAGTGCACTACTTTTGACCAGAGCCCTGAATGGGAATAGGGTGCATTTAGGATGTTTAAACAGGCTATAATCATACAGTCCACTTGACTGGCTGCATCACTGTTTGGTATGGAAACTGCCTGGCATTCGACCGCAAGGCGCTGCGGCGGGTCATGCACACAGCCATGTACATCACCCTTTTTGCACAAACTTTTTTTGGACTCATCACATACGTTGCTACTTTTTACTATCTGTTACTTTATTCATAGTTACATGTGTATATCTACCTCAATTACCTCATACTGCACATCGACTCGGTACTAGTACTCCGTGTATAGTTATCATTACTCATTGTCTTTTAATATTAATTGTATTATTACGTTTTACTTTTCTATTATTTCCTTTCTCTCTGCATTGTCAGGAAGGGCCCGTAAGCAAAGATTTCACTGTTAGTCTACATCTGTTGTTTATGAAGCATGTGACCAATACAATGTGATTAAATATAACCCCTCTGTCTGCCAGACACAACACACACCACAGAGGGGATGGAGGGAGTGTTCAGTGTTACACTGATCTCAAGCTTAGCATTGGTCAGGGGCTGTGTGAATCAAGCGTCTGAGTAGCAGTGTCCCACCGTCCATGTCATCTTCTCATTGAGATCTAAAAGGCAGAACTGATCCTAGATCAGCACTTATACTGGGATGCTTGATCCATACAGCCCCTGGACCTTGAACAGAAAACTCTGTCTATGTCCAATTGCTCAATGGGAGTTTTGTAGCACATACAGGTATCGTGATGACACACCTGTGTGCTGACAATGATGACACATCTGTGTGCTGACAACTTGTAGACTTGTTTACGTGCTGCTGTGTGTTTTGTTGCTAACCTTACTTTATTACCTGCCAACTTTACGGTTTTTACTTTTTAATTACGGTTTATATTTTTGTATACTTTTTTTCATTCAACTTTTTCACTCCGGACGCTTTATCTGGACGTGGTTCGTCAGGACCTCCACCAGCCGATGCTAAGTAGTAACATTAACATGATGCCTTCTAATTGCAGCCGCTGTACTCTGTACAGGAGAACGATCGCCTAACGGCGAGGATAGCTGTGCTGCAAGCCCAACTTCAGACGGAATCGTTAGGCAAGGGTCATTTCAGTGTAGGAAAGGATGAAACAGCGTCTGCACCACCAGTAAGTACAGATAGTAACGTTAGTACAAATCCCCTCGCAAGGTCCCCGCAGCCAGACAACTTTCTCATGGCTTCTGGAAGGAAATACTGTAGGAATGCTCAACCAGTGTCACTCATTCAGCCAAAAGAAACTTTGAACCGGTTCTCCCCATTAAGCAGCGAGTCTGAGTCAGAGGCCGAGCCTTCTCCTGTCTGAGATGCCGGAAACTCCCACCATTAGCTCTGACAAATTGAAAACCCTAGTCATTGGCGACTCCATTACCCGCAGTATCAGACTTAAAACAAATCATCCAGCGATCATACACTGTTTACCAGGGGGCAGGCCACCGACGTTAAGGCTAATCTGAAGATGGTGCTGGCTAAAGCTAAAACTGGCGAGTGTAGAGAGTGTAGGGATATTGTTATCCACGTCGGCACCAACGATGTTAGGATGAAACAGTCAGAGGTCACCAAGCACAACATAGCTTCAGCGTGTAAATCAGCTAGAAAGATGTGTCGGCATCGAGTAATTGTCTCTGGCCCCCTCCCAGTTAGGGGGAGTGATGAGCTCTACAGCAGTCTCACAACTCAATCGCTGGTTGAAAACTGTTTTCTGCCCCTCCCAAATTATAGAATTTGTAGATAATTGGCCCTCTTTCTGGGACTCCCCCCACTAGGAGTAACGGACTCCATCCTAGCTGGAGGGGTGCTCTCAGCTTATCTACGAACATAGACAGGGCTCTAACTCCCCTAGCTCCACAATGGAATAGGGTGCAAGCCTGCCAGCTTAGTGGAGTCTGCCACTAGCACGGTCAGTGTAGTCAGCTCAGCTATCCCCATTGAGACCATGTCTGTGCCTCGACCTAAGTTGGGCAAAACTAAACATGGCGGTGTTCGCCTTAGCAATTTCACTGGAATAAAGACCTCCTCCATTCCTGCCATTATTGAAAGAGATTGTGATACCTCACATCTCAAAATAGTGCCACTTCATGTTAAATCCCTCACTTCCAAGGCAGTTATAGTCAATTAACTAATCACTGATCATAATCTTGGGTGATTGGCCTGACTGGAACATGGCTTAAGCCTGATGAATTTACTGTGTTCAATGAGGCCTCACCTCCTGGTTACACTAGTGACCATATCCCCCACGCATCCCGCAAAGGCGGAGGTGTTGCAAACATTTATGATAGCAAATTTCAATTCGCCCCGATGTTTTCGTCTTTTGAGCTTCTAGTCATGAAATCTAAGCAGCCTACTCAATCACTTTTTATAGGCAGCGTGGTGAGCGTACATTTTCCTTTTATTTAAAATGTCGCCAACAAAACAACAAACAACCAACCATGAAGCTTACAGGGTTATAGTTCCACTATCAAAAGTCAACTACCCAAACTGAAAGGAGGGAAAAAGGGCTACCTAAGTATGATTCCCAATCAGAGACAACGATAGACAGCTATCCCTGATTGAGAACCACACCCACCCAAATCACACCCTGACCAAACCAAAATAGAGACAAAAAAGTCTCTCTAAGGTCAGGGCGTGACAGTCTCAAATAAAACTGAAGGACCTCGGTGTTACTCTGGACCCCGATCTCTCTTTTGGCGAACATATCAAGACTGTTTCAAGGACAGCTTTTTTCCGTCTACGTAACATTGCAAAAATCAGAAACCTTCTGTCCAAAAATGATGCAGAAAAATGTATCCAGGATTTTAGTTTAGACTACTGCAATGCTCTACTTTCCGGCTACCCAGATAAAGCACTAAATAAACTTCAGTTGGTGCTAAATACGGCTGCTAGAATCCTGACAAGAACCAAATAATGTATCATATTACTCCAGTGCTAGCCTCTCTACACTGGCTTCCTTTTAAGGCAGGGGCTGATTTCACAGTTTTACTGATAACCTACAAAGCATTAAATGGGCTTGCTGGTGCTCTTCCATGCTGTCCCTAGAGGGGTGCGTCACTTGAGTGGGTTGAGTCACTGACGTGATCTTCCTGTCCTGGTTGGCACCCCACCTTAGGTTGTGCCGTGGCAGAGATCTTTGTGGGCTATACTCAGCCTTGTCTCAGGATGATAAATTGGTGGTTGAAGATATCCCTCTAGTGGTGTGGGGGCTGTGCTTTGGCAGTGGGTGGGATTATATCCTGCCTGTTTGGTCCTGTCCGGGGGTATCGTCAGATGGGGCCACAGTGTCTCCCGACCCCTCCTGCCTCCAGTATTTATGCTGCAGTAGTTTATGTGTCGGGGGGCTAGGGTCAGTCTGTTCAGTCTGTTATCTGGATTATTTATCCTGTCTTATCCGGTGTCCGTTGTGAATTTAAGTATGCTCTCTCTTTTTTTCTTTCTTTCTTTCTTTCTTTCTTTCTTTCTTTCTTTCTTTCTTTCTTTCTTTCTTTCTTTCTCTCTCTCCCTAGGATCTTGCCTCAGGACTACCTGGCCTGATGACTCCTTGCTGTCCCCAGTCCACCTGGCCGTGCTGCTGCTCCAGTTTCAACTGTTCTGCCTGTGGCTATGGAACCTGACCTGTTCACCCCAGACGTGCTACCTGTCCCAGACCTGCTGTTTTCAACTCTCTAGAGACAGCAGGAGAGGTAGGTGTGACTCCTGAGGTGCTGACCTGTTGCACCCTTGACAACCACTGTGATTATTATTATTTGACCCTGCTGGTTATCTATGAACATTTGAACATCTTGGCCATGTTGTGTTATAATCTCCACCCGACACAGCCAGAAGAGGACGGCCACCCCTCATAGCCTGGTTCCTCTCTAGGTTTCTTCCTAGAGAACACACACACACACACACACACACACACTTATATAGACTGCCTTGGGTTCCAGACGCATCTGATCAATAGTGTTCTCTACCTCAGCATACTTGGTCAGCAGCCAGTTGTAGTCCTCCTAGAGAAAAGAGGGGGAAGGAAAGAGAGAGGAGGGAGGATAATAGTCAAGGCCGTGAGCTGGATAGAAAGTAGAGAAGCACTATTCTGAGCTAGACAATTGGAGCATCATTCAGTGAATTAGTGTCAGCGTGTGGAAGACACGGAAAGTTGTTTAGCCTTTGCGTCTGAGTATGTCAGAGTGCTTAGGAATCAGACTTAGTCTGAGTCTGTCAGAACGCTAAGGAATCAGAGTAAGTCTGAGTCTGTCAGAATGCTAAGGAATCAGACTTAGTCTGAGTCTGTCAGAATGCTAAGGAATCAGACTTAGTCTGAGTCTGTCAGAACGCTAAGGAATCAGAGTAAGTCTGAGTCTGTCAGAATGCTAAGGAATCAGACTTAGTCTGAGTCTGTCAGAACGCTAAGGAATCAGAGTAAGTCTGAGTCTGTTAGAATGCTAAGGAATCAGACTTAGTCTGAGTCTGTCAGAACGCTAAGGAATCAGAGTAAGTCTGAGTCTGTCAGAATGCTAAGGAATCAGAGTTAGTCTGAGTCTGTCAGAACGCTAAGGAATCAGAGTTAGTCTGAGTCTGTCAGAATGCTAAGGAATCAGAGTTAGTCTGAGCGTGTCAGAATGCTAAGGAATCAAAGTAAGTCTGAGTCTGTTAGAATGCTAAGGAATCAGACTTAGTCTGAGTCTGTCAGAACGCTAAGGAATCAGAGTAAGTCTGAGTCTGTCAGAATGCTAAGGAATCAGAGTTAGTCTGAGCGTATCAGAATGCTAAGGAATCAGAGTTAGTCTGAGTCTGTCATCATGCTAAGGAATCAAAGTAAGTCTGAGTCTGTCAGAATGCTAAGGAATCAGAGTTAGTCTGAGCGTGTCAGAATGCTAAGGAATCAAAGTAAGTCTGAGTCTGTCAGAATGCTAAGGAATCAGAGTTAGTCTGAGCGTATCAGAATGCTAAGGAATCAGAGTTAGTCTGAACGTGTGCCTGTGGTGTGGTCCTACTCTCTGTGTATGTACCTGCAGCTGCTGTACCAGAGTGCTGGCCTGTTGTGCGCATCTGAAGTCCTCTGGCACCGTGGAGTTTTGGGGCCTGTGGGGCCCATTGGGGTGTGAGGGGGTCCGTCTGTACTGCTCAGCAGCACCTCTCTCACTATGTCAGCAGTGGACTTGAAAACCAGGGCGGGCTCCACTGACAGAGACCTCTTTCTGGGGGAGTTTTTGCTCTTGGGGGGTGGAGGGTGTAGCCGTTTATGGGGAAGCGGACCCTGGGCTCTACCTTGGAGAAGTCCCTCTCCTGGGGTGGGGTGGGCTGTCTCATCTTCCTCGGAGAGTGAGAGGCGTGTTGCCAGTAGTTATTGCCTGACTCATCCTGTAGGCTCTCTTCACTCCTCTTGTTTCTCTATCTGAGTCGGTAAGATATCCCATTGTCAGGAAAGATGGCTGCTGGGTAAGGGGAGGTCCTAGGCTTGAGCTCCTCCCCCCCTGCCAATGAGGCCTGGGGGCATGGCTCATTTGGCTGCTGTGGGATTCCGGAAGGCTCTCTGTAAAGGTGGGTTCCTCCGGGAATGTCTCAGCTTCAATCCCGGGAGCATTAGCCAACTCCTCGGAGGAGAAGTGGTGTCACTCTCTACCAACCGTGTCCTCCCTCTGTTGTCACTCTCTACTAACCGTGTCCCCACTCTGTTGTCACTCTCTACCAACCGTGTCCTCCCTTTGTTGTCACTCTCTACTAACCGTGCCGCCCCCTCTTTTGTCACTCTCTACCAATCGTGTCCTCCCTCTGTTGTCACTTTGTTGTCACTCCCTCTGGGTCCAAGGCTCCAGAGTACCAGGGCAGATCATCCTCTCCATTCTCCACTCCCTCCTCTTCTCCCTCCTCCTCTTCTTCCCCCAGACCCACATCATGCAAGGCGTTCTCCAGTCCTATAATCCCATTCTCATCCATCTGGCTGTGGAAGTCCTCTTCTTCCTCTTCTTTCCTGTCCCCACCTTCCTTCTCATCCCCATCCCACCAGTCCACATCTGAGTCTATGGAGCTGTAGGGAGAGGGGTGTTGAGGAGCAGGGGTCCAGAACAGAACCCGCCCTCTGGTCTCCATCCTCTCTCTCTGGTTCTCTCTCTCAAGTCTGACCTCTAGCCATAGGCTGCTCTGGTGCTCCTCTGAAGCCCACCTCCCACAGCCATGGCTCAGAATCTAGCCTTCTGGACCTGGCTGTAGGTCTGTTCTTATGGAAAGCTTTGTCATGGGGGCACTGGATACCCTGAAACCAAATGCAGTAATATTACAGGATTAGTGAGGGAAGCCTAACTCACTTTGCCCAGTACAACAAATTTCAAATGCAAGCACACACATATTCACAGGTTGCATTATAAATGTTGCCCTTTCCCCTACATTGGGCACTACTTTTGACCAAGGACTTTAGGGAATAGGGTGCCATTTGGGATGCTCCCACAGACACACGGTAATGCTGCGTACGCACCAACATCTGGGGAAAGTCAAGTGCAGCATTATACCACTGCATCCCTACTTCTCTGAAGACAGATGTGACTTCACTACACTGAAAACTGCAGGCCATCTTTGAGGCAGTAAGGCCGTCATTCAATCATTTGATGCAGAACACAGAGCTAATGAACTGTGATTAAAGAGCAAGGAAATGAACAGTCTGTCTTCATCCTCATACACAGCTGCTCCCTACTGTTAACATGGAAGCATCTTAATTAACAGATAATCATGTGTCACTCCTTCAGTATGCCCAATATTTCATGCTTACGTAGGAGGGCTTTTTCTCTCTCTCTCTTTAAACATTTTTTGGGGTTAATGTTTGCTTTATTCAGAGACAGACTATAATATGGGGAGACAGATTAGAGAGAGACAAAGGGTAGGAACAGGGATTGAACCCCGGTCTCCCAAGTCTGTGTTTAGACCAAGTGACCTGCACAAAATAAGGGCTTTCATACAGGAGAGTGGAATGGGGATATTAATTCCTAAAGGTAATCTTAGAAGAAATGAAGATCCATGTTTCAGTTTCAGTTAAACTATGCATATTATGAAGATCAATTGATTTATCAAATTTAATTGCTCAGTTTTGAGAGATATTGCATATTGCTATTTAGGCTAGCAATGGGAACACATCTGGGGTTCATATCAAGATAAAATTATTTTTTGACGTCATGGAGTCTTTGGCTGTCACCATAGCAACAGACAACACCAAACCCTGCCTTACTGAGCTCAGAGAACAACAGGCCTCAAAGCTGCACTTCTTATCTCTACCTTCAGCCAATCAGCATTCACACAGCATTGACTCATGGACAACAAAAAAAGCATGGAGAGAAGACAAATGAGAGAAGTTTCTGGGAGTTTGAGTGGGAAGCAGCTATAGACTCATCTGTATGAGTGACACGTACCTCCTCACCATACTGCAGTGCACTTTCATGCACTTCAAAATACCTCACACAAGAATATAAACATTCTACCTGTGAATGTGTTGTAGGACGAAGAATGGAACAGAATCTATTAGGATAACAAATCAGTTTTGCAAGACACAAAGACCCAGAAGTGTTTGAAGAATATATTGTTACATGCAAAAGTGTAGTTTTGAGATATGAATATTCAGATGTTGTATGTTGAATAAATGTGAAAATGTGCATTTCAGAATCTAGAAAACACTATAATAGGGTCTTACAGGAGGCAAATGGCCAATTTCATCATGATTTAAAAAAAATGGTTTGTGATACCAATGTAAAAAGCATGCTAAGCATCCTTCCTCTCAATGAAGTTGCTATGTGAGATTTGCCAGAACAATCTGAGACGCCAGCAGACTCATATAGCCCCTCTGCCCTCATTTCATACGCACATGTATGGAGAGTCTCTCTCCACAGAGGAGAAGAGGCAGCTGGGCTGACGCAGCATGCATCTAAACTGAGACAACTGGGAAAACACAAGCACTTCAGGCAGATAAACAACTTCGGGGGATTTTTCAATGCTAATTTCAGATCCGGGACATAGTTCATTAGTGAATATCAGACTTATTTTGATGTAGCCTAGATAGGATGCATACAAAATAAACAACTTATCTTAAGTAGGACTATAAATTGAAACTGTAGGATCATATCTTTGATACATTGATTAGGCTAGTATGCACATCTTCACTCGTCAATAGAGCAATATAGCCATTCTGTTGATTGTAAAGCACAGAAGGTGGACTCACCTGTTGCTTAAATCCAAGCGACGTGTCCATACAGCCCTGAAACCATAATCCAAAATTTTATGTGGTCAGGGGTATTAAACCGTGTGGGGTTTACAGCGCACAGACAGACAGGGCTGATCTGTTGAGCACACCCACTAGTACCTCTCCACAGGAGCCCCACAGAGCCACACTGACATCTAGGCCACTCCTTGGGGTGCCAGGGGAGCTGTCTCTCTTTGAGACTGGGATGACGGGAGCTGCCAAGCTAGGCTAATTAACGCCCCTGCCAGCTAGGCTCTCCAACGACGACAGACTCCCAGCCCTCCCTCCCATAGCTGTCAGGACAGACATCAACGGAGCCAAAAGCAACACATTTCAGTTTTGTTAGGCTGAAGACGAGAATTCTGATGATTCTATGAATCTATTTGAAGCCTCAGGATATCACTCAAGCTGAGAGAGAGCCCAGTCCAGTGAATATTAGCTAAGATGACCTGCTAAATATCTAAGCAACATAGGCTAACCTTCTTACGAGGCAAGGGGGAGAGATAAGGATGTGACAACATGCTATGTCAGTTAGTCAAGGTTGATCAATGTTTAGTGAGCCGAGGACAACAGTCCCACTGATGCAGTGAAATTAGGAGAAACATTACAGGGCGTCAGTGGTTCCTTGACTCCACTGGGGTAAAGCACACAGAGGCCGCCCAAGAGAGCCCATCAGACTTGTCAATTGCTCATACTTGTGTAGTAACATTGTAAAAGGACTATGTAACAACAAAGTAATACATAGATACTACTAATGTACAGTATGACATTTTAGGAATAGCTTTGCATAGCACAAAGGAGTTGGGAGGTTTTATCACACACACACACACACACACACACACACACACACACACACACACACACACACACACACACACACACACACACACACACACACACACACAAGAACACTACAGATTCTAAACTTACCTTGTGCTTCTTAGGTTATATCATCCAAGGCAGTCGTAGCAGGAATTCAGAGAGACAGCGAAATTGCAGCATCGGCAGACTGAAAAGTAGCAGGCCTTAGTTGCCTTGAGAACTGCTTACAAAAAAAGACTCACTCCAATGTCACCAAGCGAAACATGGCAAAACATGACTTCACTCAATGCCACCTGAGTAAACAAAAAGACTGAGCTATAGCTACAGTGCCTTGCGAAAGTATTCGGCCCCCTTGAACTTTGCGACCTTTTGCCACATTTCAGGCTTCAAACATAAAGATATAAAACTGTATTTTTTTGTGAAGAATCAACAACAAGTGGGACACAATCATGAAGTGGAACGACATTTATTGGATATTTCAAACTTTTTTAACAAATCAAAAACTGAAAAATTGGGCGTGCAAAATTATTCAGCCCCCTTAAGTTAATACTTTGTAGCGCCACCTTTTGCTGCGATTACAGCTGTAAGTCGCTTGGGGTATGTCTCTATCAGTTTTGCACATGGAGAGACTGACATTTTTTCCCATTCCTCCTTGCAAAACAGCTCGAGCTCAGTGAGGTTGGATGGAGAGCATTTGTGAACAGCAGCTTTCAGTTCTTTCCACAGATTCTCGATTGGATTCAGGTCTGGACTTTGACTTGGCCATTCTAACACCTGGATATGTTTATTTTTGAACCATTCCATTGTAGATTTTGCTTTATGTTTTGGATCATTGTCTTGTTGGAAGACAAATCTCCGTCCCAGTCTCAGGTCTTTTGCAGACTCCATCAGGTTTTCTTCCAGAATGGTCCTGTATTTGGCTCCATCCATCTTCCCATATATTTTAACCATCTTCCCTGTCCCTGCTGAAGAAAAGCAGGCCCAAACCATGATGCTGCCACCACCATGTTTGACAGTGGGGATGGTGTGTTCAGCTGTGTTGCTTTTACGCCAAACATAACGTTTTGCATTGTTGCCAAAAAGTTCAATTTTAGTTTCATCTGACCAGAGCACCTTCTTCCACATGTTTGGTGTGTCTCCCAGGTGGCTTGTGGCAAACTTTAAACGACACATTTTATGGATATCTTTAAGAAATGGCTTTCTTCTTGCCACTCTTCCATAAAGGCCAGATTTGTGCAATATACGACTGATTGTTGTCCTATGGACAGAGTCTCCCACCTCAGCTGTAGATCTCTGCAGTTCATCCAGAGTGATCATGGGCCTCTTGGCTGCATCTCTGATCAGTCTTCTCCTTGTATGAGCTGAAAGTTTAGAGGGACGGCCAGGTCTTGGTAGATTTGCAGTGGTCTGATACTCCTTCCATTTCAATATTATCGCTTGCACAGTGCTCCTTGGGATGTTTAAAGCTTGGGAAATCTTTTTGTATCCAAATCCGGCTTTAAACTTCTTCACAACAGTATCTCGAACCTGCCTGGTGTGTTCCTTGTTCTTCATGATGCTCTCTGCACTTTTAACGGACCTCTGAGACTATCACAGTGCAACTGCATTTATACGGAGACTTGATTACACACAGGTGGATTGTATTTATCATCATTAGTCATTTAGGTCAACAGATAGATATAATCAGCATATTATAATAATTATCAGAATTATGTATCAACACCAATGATGTGTATGGGTTAATACATATCATTCATTGATTATGACTCAAATGATAAAGGGGGAAATAAAACTGTTCAGTATCACTTCATCAACATGAGGTCGGCATTTTCTTATATTTTCAATGCCATGTATTATTGTTCCTCTAGATGGCACCCTTAGATGAATTACTGCAGAAACGTTCTGCGTCTGTTGTGTCTCTTATTCTACATATAATACATTATCAATTATTTTCCACATGAATGAAAACACCCATTATTCCCACACATTATGTGTATTAGTAAGGTTTGACTCCAAAAGCTGTACAGTCGCGTCTAAGACTGCTGATCTAAGATCAGGACCCGTAATCATAAAGCATCTCAGAGTGGGACTGCTGATCTAAGATCAGGACCCGTACTCATAAAGCATCTCAGAGTGGGAGTGCTGATCTGGGATCAGGACCCGTAATCATAAAGCATCTCAGAGTGGGACTGCTGATCTAAGATCAGGACCCGTAATCATAAAGCATCTCAGAGTGGGACTGCTGATCTAAGATCAGGACCCGTAATCATAAAGCATCTCAGAGTGGGAGAGCTGATCTAAGATCAGAACCTGTACTCATAAAGCTTTATCTTGGCCAGGTCGCAGTTTCAAATGAGAGCTTGTTCTCAACTAGCCAACCTGGTGATATAAAGGTGGAAAAAAATGAAAACATTTCAGAGTAGGAGTGCTGATCCTGGATCAGGTCATTCATGTCCATGCAATCTTAGTTATTATAATATAGAAACTGATCCTAAATCAGCACTAAAACTCTGAGACGTTTTTATGAATATGTAATCTTGTTCATGGAGATCTAAAAGGCTAAACTGATCCTAGATTAGCACTCCTACTCCGAGACACTTGATACATACAGCCCCAGGAATATAAGAATAAAGCTGAGGCCCCAGACCGGCATCTTCCACTGGGTGTCAATGGTGCTGCTATGGTCCTCCCCAGGAAGGGCTGAGGTAGAGGAGCCGAATAATAATGCAGTCTACAGCCAGTGATGGGGTGTCTGTGGCTAGTGGGAAAGGTGTGCCTGGTGCCAGTAACGTCAAGCCCTGGTGTCTCCATCCTCCACACTTAAGAGGCAGAACGATGACAAACCCTTCCATGGCTGGTTTGCTGACACAACTTGGACACGACAATTACTCAAAGAGCATGTATCTCCTCTGTGGGGATGTGTGCCTGTGTCAGAGAGAGAGTGGGGATGCCGTTTGTGTTTTTGTGAGTGAGTGTGTGTATTGAATGAGAGAGAAAGCTTATCTGGTAAAGAAAGAAAGAAAGAAAGAAAGAAAGAAAGAAAGAAAGAAAGAAAGAAAGAAAGAAAGAAAGAAAGAAAGAAAGAAAGACAGACAGACAGACAGACAGACAGATAGATAGACAGATAGATAGATAGATAGATACAGTGCCTTGCGAAAGTATTCGGCCCCCTTGAACTTTGCGACCTTTTGCCACATTTCAGGCTTCAAACATAAAGATATAAATCTGTATTTTTTTGTGAAGAATCAACAACAAGTGGGACACAATCACGAAGTGGAACGACATTTATTGGATATTTCAAACTTTTTTAACAAATCAAAAATTGAAAAATTGGGCGTGCAAAATTATTCAGCCCCTTTACTTTCAGTGCAGCAAACTCTCTCCAGAAGTTCAGTGAGGATCTCTGAATGATCCAATGTTGACCTAAATGACTAATGATGATAAATACAATCCACCTGTGTGTAATCAAGTCTCCGTATAAATGCACCTGCACTGTGATAGTCTCAGAGGTCCGTTAAAAGCGCAGAGAGCATCATGAAGAACAAGGAACACACCAGGCAGGTCCGAGATACTGTTGTGAAGAAGTTTAAAGCCGGATTTGGATACAAAAAGATTTCCCAAGCTTTTAACATCCCAATTTCTTAAAGATATCCATAAAAAGTGTCGTTTAAAGTTTGCCACAAGCCACCTGGGAGACACACCAAACATGTGGAAGAACGTGCTCTGGTCAGATGAAACCAAAATTGAACTTTTTGGCAACAATGCAAAACGTTATGTTTGGCGTAAAAGCAACACAGCTGAACACACCATCCCCACTGTCAAACATGGTGGTGGCAGCATCATGGTTTGGGCCTGCTTTTCTTCAGCAGGGACAGGGAAGATGGTTAAAATTGATGGGAAGATGGATGGAGCCAAATACAGGACCATTCTGGAAGAAAACCTGATGGAGTCTGCAAAAGACCTGAGACTGGGACGGAGATTTGTCTTCCAACAAGACAATGATCCAAAACATAAAGCAAAATCTACAATGGAATGGTTCAAAAATAAACATATCCAGGTGTTAGAATGGCCAAGTCAAAGTCCAGACCTGAATCCAATCGAGAATCTGTGGAAAGAACTGAAAACTGCTGTTCACAAATGCTCTCCATCCAACCTCACTGAGCTCGAGCTGTTTTGCAAGGAGGAATGGGAAAAAATGTCAGTCTCTCGATGTGCAAAACTGATAGAGACATACCCCAAGCGACTTACAGCTGTAATCGCAGCAAAAGGTGGCGCTACAAAGTATTAACTTAAGGGGGCTGAATAATTTTGCACGCCCAATTTTTCAGTTTTGGATTTGTTAAAAAAGTTTGAAATATCCAATAAATGTCGTTCCACTTCATGATTGTGTCCCACTTGTTGTTGATTCTTCACAAAAAAATACAGTTTTATATCTTTATGTTTGAAGCCTGAAATGTGGCAAAAGGTCCCAAAGTTCAAGGGGGCCGAATACTTTCGCATGGCACTGTAGATAGATAGATAGATAGATAGATAGGAGGGAGAGGTAGGGAGAGAGAGAGATAGTAAACAGACAAGAAAACAGATACAGAGATTTAATCATAGGGTGAATGTTGCAAAATTCTTGTTACTTTCCAAAACATCTCAGATTTTCAAGACATCCTGTTTGAAAAAGTCACTGGAATTTTGCAACCAAAGGTATTGATGTTCATGTTATATTTCTGTATCACTTGTTTGTGTATTGTTTGAGTATGGAACATTAGTAGCCTAGACTGTGTGTGTATGACTGTTTCTATGTTATTAGCTCACTGTATTGTCATAAACTCCGCACTGCCTGAGCACAAAGGCTTAGCAGAAAAAGGCACAGACAGCCAGGCAGTTCTTGTGCAGTTACCTTTACTGTCAAATTAAACACACTTTCTGTATAAATAGCATGGCTGTGTTCAACACTTGTCATTAAACTGTACAAGAGGCAGGCAAATCAAGAACGTTGAAGGGAAGAAAACAATAACACTAAAAACAACTTGTGCAGCTAATGGGGAGGCACACTCAGCGAGACAGAAATAAACAATAGTGATTATCAGTAGACTCCAATAGGTTGTTATTAATATAACGTAAGATGCAGAGTGTACATTTTGCCTGCTGGGGGGGCAAGGAGACCCACAGCTCCGCTAAAAACATTGACAACTGTGTGCCGTTTTCAAGGGATTGTTAAATAAATGTAAAATACTTGGCTGTCATATTATCACCTCTTAGCAATAAGGCACTACAGGGGTTTGTGGTATACTAATATACCACGGCTAAGGGCTGTATACTCAGTGTTGCGTTGTGCATAAGAACAGCCCTTAGACGTGGTATATTGGCCATATACCACACCCCCCCGGACCTTATTGCTTAAATAACTCTGATGATGGAGCTAAATGTGGAATAATGGGAAATGTGTAGTTCTAACTATATGCTCTTCAAGAGGTGATGATATTACAACCAAATAGTTATCAAATGTACTTAACAATCCCTTGAAAACGGCACGCAGTTGTCAATGGTTTAACTAAGGGGAGCTGGGGGTCTCCTTGCCCCCCAGCAGCCAAATTGAACGCTATTGTGACGTTTTATTGATAACAACCTGTAAGTAGCACAGGTTCATGTGTTTACTACATGGCCAAAAGTATGTGGACATCCCTTAAAATTAGTGTATCCGGCTATTTCAGCCACACCTGTTGCTGACAGGTGTATAGAATTGAGCACACAGCCATGCATTCTCCATACACAAACATTGGCAGTAGAATGGCCCGTAATGAAGAGCTCAGTGACATTGAACGTGGAACCGCCATAGGATGCCACCTTTTCAACAAGTCAGTTCGTCAAATTTCTGCCCTGCTAGAGCTGTCCCGGTCAACTGTAAGTGCTGTTATTGTGATGTGGAAACGTCTAGCAGCAACAACAGCTCAGCCGCGAAGTGGTAGGCCACATAAGCTCACAGACCGGGACCGCCAAGTGATGTAGCACGTAGCACGTAAAAATGGTCTGTCCTCAGTTGCAACACTCACTACCGAGTTCTAAACTGCCTCTGGACACAACATCAGCACAATAACTATTCAATTGGAGATTCATTAAATAAGTTTCCATGTCCAAGCAGCCAAACACAAGTCTAAAATCACCATGTGCAATGCCAAGTGTCTGTTGGAGTGGTGTAAAGCTCGCCGTTCTCGCCTAGAATGGGTGTGTATGTGATAAATCACACTTCACCATCTGGCAGTCTGACAAATCTGGGTTTTGTGGATGCTAGGAGAACGCTACCTGCCCGAATGCATAGTGCCAAACTGTAAAGTTTGGTGGAGGAGAAATAATGGTCTGGGGCTTGGTTCAGGTTAGGCCCCTTAGTTCCAGTGAAGAAAAACCTTAACGCTGCAGCATACAATGACATTCTAGACAATTCTGTGCTTCTAACTTTGTGACAACAGTTTGGGGAAGGCCCTTTCCTGTTTCAGCATGACAATGCCCTCGTGCACAAAGCAAGGGCCATACAGAAATGGTTTGTTGAGATCAGTGTGGAAGAACTTGACTGCTATACACAGAACCCTGACCTCAACCCCATCGAACACCTTCGGGATGAATTGGAACACTGACTGCAAGCCAGGCCTAATCGCCCAACATCAGGGCTTGACCTCACTAATGCTCTTGTGGCTGAATGGAACCAAGTCCCCGCAGCAATGTTCCAACATCTACTGGAAAGCCTTCCCAGAAGAGAGGAGGCTGTTACAGCAGCAAAGAGGGGACCAATTTCATAATAACCCCATGATTTTGGAATGAGATGTTCGTCTAGCAGGTGTCCACATAATTTTGGCCATATGGTAGTGAATGAGCAGAGGGGAGAGATACATTAGAATGACCAGTCTACGGCTGCATCCAAAATGACAATCTATTCCCTACACAGTACATTCGGAAAGAATTTAGATCCCTTCCCCACATTCTGTTATGTTACATTCTTATTCTAAAATGGATTAAATACTGTTTCTTCCTCATCCATCTACACACAATGCCCCATAATGACAAAGCGAAAACAGGTTTCAAGAAATGTGTGAAAATGTATACAAAAATAAATAACAGAAATACCTTATTTACATAAGTATTCAGACCCTTTGCTATGAGACTCGAAATTGAGCTCAGGTGCATCCGGTTTCCATTGATCATCCCTGAGATGTTTCTACAACTTGATTGGAGTCCACCTGTGGTAAACACCTGTCTATATAAAGGTCCCACAGTTGACAGTGAATGTCAGAGTTAAACCAAGTCATGAGATCGAAGGAATTGTCCGTAGAGCTCCGAGACAGGATTGTGTCGAGGAACAGATCTGGGGAAGGGGACCAAAAAATCTATTCAACATGAAGGTCCCCAAGAACACAGTGGCCTCCATCATTCTTAAATGAAAGAAGTATGGAACAACCAAGACTCTTCCTAAAGCTGGCCGCCCAGCCAAACTGAGCAATTGGGTGAAAAGGGCCTTGGTCAGGGAGGTGACCAAGAACCCGATGGTCACTCTGACAGAGCTCCAAAGTTCCTCTGTGGAGATGGGAGAACCTTCCAGAAGGACAACCATCTCTGCAGCACTCCACCAATTAGGATCAGGAGTGGCCAGACGGAAGTCACTCCTCAGTAAAAGGCACATAACAGCCCGCTTGGCGTTTGCCAAAAGGCACTTACAGGACCCTCAGACCATGAGAAACAAGATTTTCTGGTCTGATTGAAACCAATATTGAACTCTTTTGCCTGAATGCCAAGCGTCACATCTGGAGGAAACCTGACACCATCCCTACAGTGAAGCATGGTGGTGGCAGCATCATGCTGCAGGGATGTTTTTCAGCGGCAGAGACTGGGAGACTAGTTAGGATCGAGTGAAAGATGAACGGAGCAAAGTACAGAGAGATCCTTGATGAATACCTGCTCCAGAGAGCTCAGGACCTCAGACTTGGGTGATCGTTCAACGACCCTAAGCACACATCCAAGACAACTCAGGAGTGGCTTTGGGATAAGTGTCCTTTGTTGGCCCAGCCAGAGCCAGGACTAGAACCAGATCTAACATATCTGGAGAGACCTGAAAATAGCTTTGCAGCGACGCTCCTCATCCAACCTGACAGAGCTTGAGAGGATCTGCAGAGAAGAATGGGAGAAACTTACCAAATACAGGTGTGCCAAGCTTGTAGCATCATACCCAAGAAGACTCAAGGCTGTAATCGCTGCCAATGGTGCCTCAACAAAGTACTGAGTAAAGGGTCTGAATACTTATGTAAATGTGATATTTCCAAATTGCAAAACATTTCTAAACCTGTATGTTTTGTCATTATGTGTTATTGTGTGTAGATTGATGAGAGGAAAAAACTATATAATCAATTTTAGAATAAGGCTATAGCGTAACAAAATGTGGAAAAAGTCAAAGGGTCTGAATACTTTCTGAATGCACTGTATATAGTGCACTGATTTTGACCAGCACCTTACAGGCCCTGGTCGGAAGTAGTGCACTATATAGTCAGCAGGGTGCCATTTGGGACAGAGCCCACATCTGTGTTGTTTCCAAGTACATGCCACAAGACAGGACACCTGCCTCTCCATCATATTCGCTGATGAATCACCCTGTCATTGGATTGGACTGATTCCTTTCATCATCTCTTCCCCTCTGAATTACTCTGTAATATGGGTTAAAGAGAAAGCCAGATTGTTATTAACATTAGATCCAGGGTCAGTAATAATAAGTAATCCCAATACATTTTTTTTTACTTTATTGAATTCCTCAAAGCCTGATATGACGTGGGGAGACAATTAAGTTGGATGCCTGGGCATGGTTGAATGGCTTGGCATCAGAGTAGACAACTGACTGTATGTCTATAATATAATCACATTTATGTGGTGTAGTTAATGTGTTACTAAGATTGTTTGGGACATTTCAAGACATGTTATCGGTGTTTGAAAGAGTCCCTGTGTGTGGAGTCATGCCTGAGTCAGTGTGTGGAGTCATGCCTGAGTCAGTGTGTGTGGAGTCATGCCTGAGTCAGTGTGTGGAGTCATGCCTGAGTCAGTGTGTGGAGTCATGCCTGAGTCAGTGTGTGTGGAGTCATGCCTGAGTCAGTGTGTGTGGAGTCATGCCTGAGTCAGTGTGTGTGGAGTCATGCCTAAGTCAGTGTGTGTGGAGTCATGCCTGAGTCAGTGTGTGTGGAGTCATGCCTGAGTCAGTGTGTGTGGAGTCATGCCTGAGTCAGTGTGTGTGGAGTCATGCCTAAGTCAGTGTGTGTGGAGTCATGCCTGAGTCAGTGTGTGTGGAGTCATGCCTGAGTCAGTGTGTGTGGAGTCATGCCTGAGTCAGTGTGTGTGGAGTCATGCCTGAGTCAGTGTGTGCAAAAAGAAAGTTCACTGTAGACATTACGCAATGTCTCAGAGCATGTTAGAAGCAGAATTTGTTTTTGTGTAATGTGTGTGTGTGCCTTTCCCTCTCTCCTGCATCAGGTCAACCTGTGTAATGTGTGTGTGTGTGTGTGTGTTTGCCCTTCCCTCCCCCTGCATCAGGTCAACCACTTTTGCTCTCTGATCCTTGCTCGGCATTCTCTGCCCATCTCCAGTGCAACAACGTAGAAACAACGTTAGACACAGTACACCTTCCTCTCATCCCTCTCTCTGAAGGGCTGTCTGTGTCATATGCACAGTGTAAAGACACGGCTCAGAGAACAAAGCCACCATTTCTGAAGCTATGCAATTCCTCCCAGATAGCAGTGTTTAATAGTGACTGCCTTGTGGATAGGAGTAGGACACACTCACACACTCCCACACACACGCTGAATGTTAAGCATTTGAGGTGGCATTGGCAGGGAATAGGGCAGTCTTCTCATGATTGTGTCTCATACCCTAATTATGCATACAGAATACTATTGCATCCCAAATGGCACCCTATTCTCTATATAGTGCACTTCATTTTACCAGAGCCCTATCGGTCCTGGTCAAAAGTAGTGCACTATAGGAAAAGGGTGTCATTTGGGATGCTGCATAAATATACAATGATTGAAAAGATGGAAAATCTCTATTATCTGAATGGGGTGAACAAAGCACTTGTATGTTAATGGACATCAAGAGAAACCTGACTTAAACTTGATTGTTATTGTTGCTACATCAATAACTTCTATCTGTCCCTTTCTCTGTCTGTCGTTCTCTCTATCTGTCGTTCTCTCTATCTGTCCCTTTCTCTGTCTGTCGTTCTCTCTATCTGTCCCTTTCTCTGTCTGTCGTTCTCTCTCTCTGTCTGTCCCTCTCTCTCTGTCTGTCATTCTCTCTATCTGTCCCTTCCTCTGTCTGTCGTTCTCTCTATCTGCCTCTCTCTCTCTCTCTGTCTGTCGTTCTCTCTCTGTCTGTCGTTCTCTCTCTGTCTGTCGTTCTCTCTATCTGTCTGTCTCTCTCTCTATCCGTCTGTCGTTCTCTCTCCGTCTGTCGTTCTCCCTATCTGCCTCTCTCTCTCTGTCTGTCGTTCTCTCTATCCGTCTCTCTCTCTCTGTCTGTCGTTCTCTCTATCTGTCTCTCTCTCTCTGTCTGTCGTTCTCTCTATCTATCTGTCCCTCTCTCTCTGTCTGTCATTCTCTCTATCTGTCCCTTTCTCTGTCTGTCGTTCTCTCTATCTGCCTCTCTCTCTCTGTCTGTCTCTCTCTCTCTGTCTCTCTCTCTGTCTGTCTCTCTCTCTCTGTCTGTCGTTCTCTCTCTGTCTGTCGTTCTCTCTGTCTGTCTCTCTCTCTCTGTCTGTCGTTCTCTCTCTGTCTGTCGTTCTCTCTATCTGTCTCTCTCTGTCTGTCGTTCTCTCTATCTGTCTCTCTCTCTCTGTCTGTCGTTCTCTCTGTCTGTCTCTCTCTCTCTGTCTGTCGTTCTCTCTATCTATCTGTCTCTCTCTCTCTGTCTGTCGTTCTCTCTATCTGTCTCTCTCTCTCTGTCTCTCTCTGTCTGTCTGTCGTTCTCTCTATCTGTCTCTCTCTATCTGTCTGTCGTTCTCTCTATCTGTCTCTCTCTCTGTCTGTCGTTCTCTCTATCTGTCTCTCTCTCTCTGTCTGTCGTTCTCTCTTTCTGTCTCTCTCTCTCTGTCTGTCGTTCTCTCTATCTATCTGTCTCTCTCTCTCTATCTGTCTCTCTCTCTCTGTCCCTCTCTCTCTGTCTGTCGTTCTCGCTATTTGTCTCTCTCTCTTTGTCTGTCATTCTCTCTATCTGTCCCTCTCTCTCTGTCTGTCTCTCTCTGTCTGTCTGTCGTTCTCTCTATCTGTCTCTCTCTCTCTGTCTGTCGTTCTCTCTATCTGTCCCTCTCTATCTGTCTGTCGTTCTCTCTATCTGTCTCTCTCTCTCTGTCTGTTGTTCTCTCTATCTGTCCCTCTCTATCTGTCTGTCGTTCTCTCCATCTGTCTCTCTCTCTCTGTCTGTCGTTCTCTCTATCTGTCTCTCTCTCTCTGTCTGTTGTTCTCTCTATCTGTCTCTCTCTCTGTGTCTGTCTCTCTCTGTCTGTCATTCTCTCTCTCTCTCTCTCTCTCTGTCTGTCGTTCTCTCTATCTGTCTCTCTCTCTCTGTCTCTCTCTGTCTGTCGTTCTCTATATCTGTCTCTCTCTCTCTGTCTGTCGTTCTCTCTATCTGTCTCTCTCTCTCTGTCTGTCGTTCTCTCTATCTGTCTCTCTCTCTGTCCGCTATAATGCTAAAACTCCCCTGAATGGCACATGTACCGCTTCACTCTCTCTCCCCCTCCCTCGCACACCCCCTCTCCCTCCCCGAGAGGAAACAAATAATCCTCCACAACAATACTGCACTTCTCAGTTCTTTCATTGGTCTCTCTCTCGCTCGCTCTCTCTCTCTCTGTCTCTCTCTGTCTTTCTCTCTGTGTCTCTCCGTCTCTCTCTGTTTCTCTTTTCCTCTTCCTGATTGCCATGACTTGCTCCTCATACCTGTTCAATTATTGGATAAAGTGCTTCTTCAAGTTCTTAGCATCAGCTCTCCATCAATCCACCGTGACTTCTGTCTGTTTGTGTGCTTGTGTGTTTGTGTGTGTGTGTGGTAAGATGGCATGTCTGTTTGTGTGTGTGTGTGTTTGTGTGTGGTAAGATGGCATGTCTGTTTGTGTGTGTGTGTGTTTGTGTGTGTGTGTGGTAAGATAGCATGCCTGTGTGTGTGTGTGCTGGGCCACATGTGTTCTGGGAGTGTGTATCGGAGAGAGCTTCTGCAGCAGTTTCCTTTCCCAAATGCCTCATTACTACCTCTTAGTAATTACTATGTGACGCAGGCCCCTGCAAGCCCCTTGTGTAAACACAAATAGCACGGCTGACTAGCACTGCCAGAGAGGGCAATTAAAACACAATCATCTCCATTACTCTTCACTTGGGGACACATTTGCAGAAAAGGGACTTAACAGTACACTTTGAAGAATTCAACTTTTTAAGCATGTAAGATAGTAGGTTTCTATAATTCATAGATTATCTTTATGTATATATTGTATAGTATCTACATTTGTACATTTACAAAAACAAACTGTCATTGGAAAATGGTGTTTCCTCCTGCCTCTTCCATCTGCTGGATGGAAGACCTTATTCTTTATTTAGTGCACTACTATTTACCAGGGCACATAGGGTTCTGGTCAAAGGTAGTGCGCTATATTGGAATAGGGTGCTATTTGCGACACAGCCTGTGTCTCTTGCGTGTGCTGTTAGTCTCTCAGACTGACGCAGGTTAGTAGACACTGACCGCTAACTGACCACTAACTGACCGCTTCAGGAGCATATCTTCTGCCAGAGCTCTAGTGCTGATGGCGTCATTGTCCAATTGTCCATTTGAGATCCACAGGATGAAGCCACTAGCCAACACAGATAGAGTGACAGTATATGAGATTGCCATAAACACATACAATAAGGTGTCCAGAGAGATGACTGCTGCAGGCAGTATCCTAAAAACCAAGGTCACAAGGATGGTGAAAGTCCATGAAAATCAGAAATCATGGCAACTTCTCAACTTAGAGTGCAACTGTGTCCGTGTCTTGTTTTGGGGTTAAAGCTGGAGGATGTTGAGGATGGTGAGGCCAAGTGACCAGATAAAGATTGGTAGATGAACCCATGTACAGAACAGTGTGTAGGACTATGCCGCTTTGCCCCCACAGCCAACCCTATCCTCTCCAGCTCTGTAGCCCCTGTCCCTCCTCCCTCCTTCCTCCATGATACTTCCTCCTACAGTGCCACGTTGAACTCCGTGACCAGGAAGTCCACGTGTTCTCTCTCTTTGGTCTTGAAAGCCTCAGCGATGAGGCGCGCTGCGTCCCTGTGCTCCCGGCCCCTCAGGGAAACCCCGTTTACCTCCAGGATTACCTGACCCACCTGCAGCTGCCCGCAGTTGTGTGCCGAACCGCCCCTCTGAGAGAGAGAGGGAGAGAGAGAGAGGGAGAGAGAGGGAGAGAGAGAGAGAGGGAGAGAGAGAGAGAGAGAGAGAGAGAGAGAGGGAGAGAGAGAGACCTAGAACATTTATTTGTGATAAAGAGAGCACAAACAGACGACAAACAGACGTTGGCACATCGTCACTGTTACAATTACTAATTAAACCAGGAAGCAAAAGGACCTTTGTGATCTCATCTCTCACCACTGTTCCAGTCCCTCAGCTCAAATCAAATCAAATTGTATTTGTCACATGTTTTGTAAACAACAGGTGTAGACTAACAGTGGAATGTTTACTTACGGGTCCTTCCCAACAATGCAGAGAGAAAAATAGAAGAAAAAAACTAGAAACAATTATAACACGATGAATAAATACACAATGAGTAACAATAACTTGGCTATATACACGGGGTACCAGTACTGTGTTGATGTGCAGGGCTACGAATGTATGGAGGTAGATATATACATATAGGTAGCCATCTCATTTGGAACGTTCACATGGACTGTGATGACCTGAGAGACTAAAGATACTACAAGAGTAAAACCAAAGATACTGATAACTAACCCAAGATATATCACCGGCATCGTTTCCAATGAGAGCAAATTAAGCAGAGTGGGCAAAACCTAGCCTAATTTTAGCATGTATTTGCATAATTCCGTTAGGGAACGCCTTCTCTGTGAAGGCCTTCTCCTTCTTAACAACACCATTTTTTTGCAATTTTGGCAAAGGGTCAAGTCTACAAAACTTTGACTCTGTTCGTAACAGACTGTAGTTTTGGGAACAGAAAACTGTATTGAGATCGAATGTTTCATTGATGAGAAAATTTGCAGAATGTCAGCCAAGTTTCATCTAGCTCCATCTTCTCCCACTTTATTTTATTTATTTGTTATATCAAAAAGTCAAAAGGCCTCCTGCGGGGCTGGGGGCTGGGATTCATTTTTATTTTGTACAAAATATATATAAATATAGCACAAAACACACATCACGACAAGAGAGACAACACAACACTACATAAAGAGAGATCTAAGACAGCAACATAGCAAGGCAGCAACACATGACAACATAGCATGGTAGCAACACAACATAACAACAACATGGTAGCAACACAACATGGTAGCAGCACAAAACATGGTACAGACATTATTGGGCACAGACAACAGCACAAAGGGCAGGAAGGTAGAGACAACAATACATCACACAAAGCAGCCACAACTGTCAGTAAGAGTGTCCATGATTGAGTCTTTGAATGAAGAGATTGAGATAAAACTGTCCAGTTTGAGTGTTTGTTGCAGCTCATTCCAGTCGCTAGCTGCAGCGAACTGAAAGGAGGAGAGACCCAGGGATGTGTGTGCTTTGGGGACCTATAACAGAATGTGACTGGCAGAATGGGTGTTGTATGTGGAGGGTGAGGGCTGCAGTAGGTATCTCAGATAGGGAGGAGTGAGGCCTAAGAGGGTTTTTATAAATAAGCATCAACCTGTGGGTCTTGCGACGGGTATACAGAGATGACCAGTTTACAGGAGTATAGAGTGCAGTGATGTGTCCTATAAGGAGCATTGGTGGCAAATCTGATGGCCGAATGGTAAAGAACATCTAGCCGCACGAGAGCACCCTTACCAGCCGATCTATAAATTATGTCTCCGTAATCTAGCATGGGTAGGATGCTCATCTGAATCAGGGTTAGTTGCCAACTTGGGTGAAAGAGGAGCGATTACGATAGAGTTCGATCTAGAGTTC
The DNA here is from genome assembly GCF_045791955.1 of Oncorhynchus clarkii lewisi. Lineage (NCBI taxonomy): Eukaryota > Metazoa > Chordata > Actinopteri > Salmoniformes > Salmonidae > Oncorhynchus > Oncorhynchus clarkii. The sequence goes on along the minus strand of NC_092151.1, from coordinate 25,386,335 downwards.
GATCTAGATTTAACTTTTGTCTTCAGCTTTGATATGTGCTGAGAGAAGGGCAGTGTACCATCTAACCATACTCCCAAGTACTTGTATGAGCGCTAAACCCTCAGAGGTAGTAATCACACCTGTGGGGAAAAGGGCATTCTTCTTACCAAACCACATGACCTTTGTTTTTGGAGGTTTTCAGAACAAGGTTTAGGGTAGAGAAAGCTTGTTGGACACTAAAAAAGCTTTGTTGTAGAGCATTTAACACAAATGGGCCAGCTGAGTACAAGACTATATCATCTGCATATAAATGGATGAGAGAGCTTCCTTTTGCCCGAGCTATGTTGTTGATGCACTACATTTGGATTTCTAAACGGATGCTTCAGATTTCTACATCTTGACCGACATCAAGCTAAACTAAAGTTACTACTTACTATAAGACTATGTTGGTGCTGTTTAGGCCCAGGGAGCATCTATTGAAGATTTGATGCAAAAGTATATAATCCTGAATTAAATTAATCTGTTAGGAATTGTGAATGGTTGTGAATACTTTATTTGTGTAATAGTGTGAGTAAGTAATCATTAAGGAAGAGCCAGAAACATATGGCTCTATTTTAACAAACCTAACGCAATGGTAAATCTAAGCGTTATAGGTTGAAGGTCATGTCAGAAATATTTATGCTATTTTCACTATCACAATTATCGGCACAAAACTTGGTGGCATTGAGCGAAAGTGTCACGCCCTGACCATAGTTTACTTTGTATTTTCTATGTTTTGATTGGTCAGGGTGTGATCTGAGTGGGTATTCTATGTTTCATGTCTTGTTTGTCTATTTCTATGTTCAGCCTGATATGGTTCTCAGTCAGAGGCAGGTGTTCGTCATTGTCTCTGATTGGGAACCATATTTAGGTAGCCTGGGTTTCACTGTGTGTTTGTGGGTGATTGTTCCTGTCTATGTGTTTTTCACCAGATAGGCTGTTTAGGTTTTCGTTACGTTTTGTTTTGTAGTATTGTATTGGAGATTCGTGTTTCGTATTATTAATAAACATGGATCGTAAACCACACGCTGCATTTTGGTCCGACTCTCCTTCGTATGAAGACGAAACTCGTTACAGAATCACCCACCACCAACGGACCAAGCAGCGTGTCAACAGGCAGGAGCAGCGCGAGGAGAAGCGCAATAAGGATTTCTGGACATGGGAGGAAATCCTCGACGGGAGAGGACCCTGGGCTAAACCAGGGGAGTGTAACCGCACTAAGGTGCAGCGGGAGAGGAAACAACAGGAACAGCCCAAGGAGGAGTACAGTATGGAGTATACTACTTGGGAGGAGATCGACAGGTGGGCGGCCGACCCAGGGAGAGTGCCGGAGCCCGCCTGGGATTCGCTGGAGCAGTGCGAGGAGGGTTACCGTAGAATGGAGGCGGTGAAAGCAGAGAGGCGCTGGTATGAGAAGGCAGCACGGCGACGCGGATGGAAGCCTGAGAGGCAGCCCCAAAAATTTCTTGGGGGGGGGGCTAACAGGGAGTATGGCTATGCCAGGTAGGAGACCTGAGCAGACTCCCTGTGCTTACCGGGGGGCTAGAGAGACCGGACAGGCACCGTGTTATGCAGTGGTGCGCACGGTGTCTCCAGTGCGGGTGCATAGCCCGGTGCGGTATATTCCAGCTCCGCGTGTCTGCCGGGCTAGATTGAGCGTCGAGCCTAATGCCATGAAGCCGGCTCTACGCAGCTGGTCCCCAGTGCGTCTCCTTGGGCCGGCTTACATGGCACCAGCCTTGCGCTCGGTGTCTCCGGTTCGCCTGCATAGCCCAGTGCGGGCTATTCCACCTCGCCGCACTGGCAGGGCGACCGTGAGCATTCAACCAGGTAAGGTTGGGCAGGCTCGGTGCTCAAGAGCTCCAGTGCGCCTGCACGGTCCGGTTTTTCCAGTACCACCTCCACACCCCAGCCCTCCGGTAGCAGCTCCCCGCACCAGGCTTCCTGTGCGTGTCCTTGGCCCAGTACCACCAGTGCCAGTACCACGCATCAGGCCTACAGTGCGCCTCGCCTGTCCAGCGCTGTCGGAGCCCTCCTCCTCTCCAGCGCTGTCGGAGTCTCCCGCCTGTTTAGCGCTGTCAGAGCTTTCCGCCTCTACAGCGCTGCCGGAGTCTCCCGCCTGTTCAGAACTGCCAGTTAGCATAGAGCTGCCAGTTAGCATAGAGCTGCCAGTTAGCTTAGAGCTGCCAGTCTGCAAGGAGCTGCCAGTCTGCATGGAGCTGCCAGTCTGCATAGAGCTGCCAGTCTGCATGGAGCTGCCAGTCTGCAAGGAGCCGCCAGAGCTGCCTGTCTGCAGGATGCCGCCAAAGCTGCCAGTCTGCAAGGAGCCGCCAGAGCTGCCAGTCTGCAAGGAGCCGCCAGGGCTGCCAGTTAGCATGGAGCAGCCAGGGCCGCCAGTCAGCATGGAGCAGCCAGGGCCGCCAGTCAGCATGGAGCAGCCAGGGCCGCCAGTCAGCATGGAGCAGCCAGGGCCGCCAGTCAGCATGGAGCAGCCAGTCAGCATGGAGCAGCCAGTCAGCATGGAGCAGCCAGTCAGCATGGAGCAGCCAGAGCTGCCAGTCAGCATGGAGCAGCCAGTCAGCATGGAGCAGCCAGAGCTGCCAGTCAGCATGGAGCAGCCAGTCAGCATGGAGCAGCCAGAGCTACCAGTCATCATGGAGCAGCCAGTCAGCATGGAGCAGCCAGAGCTGCCAGTCGACCAGACTCTTCCAGAGCTGCCAGTCGACCAGACTCTTCCAGATCTGCCAGTCGTCCAGACTCTTCCAGATCTGCCAGTCGTCCAGACTCTTCCAGATCTGCCAGTCGACCAGACTCTTCCAGATCTGCCAGTCGACCAGACTCTTCCAGATCTGCCAGTCGTCCAGACTCTCTCAGATCTGCCAGTCGTCCAGACTCTCTCAGATCTGCCAGTCGTCCAGACTCTCTCAGATCTGCCAGTCGTCCAGATTCTCCCAGATCCGCCAGTCGACCAGATTCTCCCAGATCCGCCAGTCGACCAGATTCTCCCAGATCCGCCAGTCGACCAGATTCTCCCAGATCCGCCAGTCGACCAGATTCTCCCAGATCCGCCAGTCGACCAGATTCTTCCAGATCTGCTAGTCGACCAGGATCTGCTGAAACCGCCAGCCAGCCAGGTTCTGGTAGTTTCTACTACCTGCCTGGGCTTCCTCTCAGTGCTGAGCTTCTTCTCAGTGCTGAGCTTCCTCTCAGTGCTGAGCTACCCATCTGTCCCGAGTTACCTCTGTCCCGAGCTGTCCCTCTGTCCCATGTTATCATTGTGGTGGGTAACCTATTTAGGGACGTTTAGGAGGGGGATTAAAACTGTCATGGAGTGGGGTCCACGTCCAGCGCCAGAGCCGCCACCGCGGACAGATGCCCACCCAGACCCTCCCCTATAGGTTCAGGTTTTGCGGCCGGAGTCCGCACCTTGGGGGGGGGGGTACTGTCACGCCCTGACCATAGTTTACTTTGTATTTTCTATGTTTTGATTGGTCAGGGTGTGATCTGAGTGGGTATTCTATGTTTCATGTCTTGTTTGTCTATTTCTATGTTCAGCCTGATATGGTTCTCAGTCAGAGGCAGGTGTTCGTCATTGTCTCTGATTGGGAACCATATTTAGGTAGCCTGGGTTTCACTGTGTGTTTGTGGGTGATTGTTCCTGTCTGTGTTTTTCACCAGATAGGCTGTTTAGGTTTTCGTTACGTTCGTTACGTTTTGTTTTGTAGTATTGTATTGGAGATTCGTGTTTCGTATTATTAATAAACATGGATCGTAAACCACACGCTGCATTTTGGTCCGACTCTCCTTCGTATGAAGACGAAACTCGTTACAGAAAGGTCAGGGTTCTGATGAATACAAAAGTTGTGGGTGTGTAGAGGCTTGGCCCTCACTGGCCAATCAAAACATGCTCAATGGTGAAATATGTGGTTGCTTCAAGTTGTGTATTTATTGCCTTGGAATCAACTCCAATTCCGATGTTAGTCCGTTAGAGTTTGTTAAATGGCTTACTGAAACGTAATAACAAAATGTAGACCTGTCTTTGCTAAATTTGTTGACTAATTTGCAGTCCACATTGTTCTAACTAATTGTATGGCTTTAATAGCATTCCCACTGATACAGGGGCTAGGCCTAATGTACATTGTATTATAGCTGAGCATGGACATGGCAAATATTGAAAATAAGCTAGATTAAATGAATTATTGATAAGGTGTAAAAATAGAACAAATAATTCTAATCAAATACTAAACAAAACAAAACAACTTGTTTTAAATAGGCTATGTCACACTTACTGGCACCATAATTTCTCCCCGCGGGCATATAGTATTAAAACAATGTAGACAATGTAGCTGGATAAAGATCCACTATAAAGAGAAAGGGAGGATGTCCACTCACTGTCACACTGCTCCCAAATGGCCTGTGTTTTCAGAACATAATCGGAACTATTTTACAGATCAGATCGTATTCACACATCTTCAGAAGTTGCATTCCAAGCGCACCACAGACGTTGTCACGATAAAACCAGGAAGGTGAATCATTCTATGTTTGGTTATAATACAACTAAACGAAAAATAAGCAATCTATTCTTTAAAAAAAACAGCAATAAATAAATGTAAAATGTAATGAATGATATCATAAAATCACCATTATTAAAAAGACACACATTGCTGTTGAACCAACCTTCATTATAGTAGGCCTAAGGGAAGGCTTCGGTTTTCAACATATGAAACGGAAAACTAGCGATTTTTACAGGTTGCAGATAACTTCTAATTACGAGGTTCCCCGGTATCTTTCGTTTCATGATGGGAATGGACATGTAGCCTACATTATGGCGGGGGTTTAACGTACATCAAAAATGGGACCTGTATGGCTAAAATAATGTGGGCCTGCCTACAATGCATAGATAACAAGATAACACATCTTTGGTGATGAAATTTAAAAAACGCTTTGGTGATGATATTTTAATAAAGCTTTGGTGATATTTTAATACAGCTTTGGTGATGATATTTCAATAAAGCTTTGGTGATTATATTTTAATAAAGCTTTGGTAAGGATATTTTAATCAAGTTTTGGTGATGATATTTAAAAACGCTTTGGTGATGATATTTTATACAGCTTTCGTGGTGATATTTTTATAAAGCTTTGGTAATTATATTTTAATAAAGTTTTGGTGGGGATATTTTAATACAGTTTTGTTGATGATATTTAAAAAACGCTTTGGTGATGATATTTTAATAAAGCTTTGGTGATGATATTTTAATCAAGCTTTGGTGATTAAGATTTACTTCCAAGCGGTCTCAGGAGGCAAACCCTTTATCAACAGTATTGACTTCTCTGCGATTGCATTGGGCATCAAAAGCCTTCATTGAAATTGAAACCTCCCATGCCTGTCTGTCACTCGCTTGATTGCCTGCCTCTCTCTCTCTTCCTCCCCTACCTCCCCTTCTCTGCAAACTTTCTCAGTCTAAATCCCCTTTATTGTTATGTACCATCTTCTCTTCCATCTCTCTGTATATCTCTCTCCCCTTCCTAGCTCCCTATCTCCCTCCCTCCGTTGCTCTCTTTGATTTTGAATATGCTGATTTCACGGTCAGAGCCTTTGTCGCTCCCCTCGCAATCAGCGGCTCTTTTATTTTTCATTAGCCTCTCACCAAAGCATATTTTGAGCGGCAGGGCTTTCAGTGGTTCTCTGAACTCCACAGAACAGCACAGCTCCCTCCCCAGCCCTCCTCTCTCCTCACTCTTCAGGTTAATCAAAAGGGACACAAACAGACCTGAACAGAGCAGAGCTACAGCCAGGTACGGTGGTATTACCCTCAGTTCAGCCAAGCCTTTATTTCACATAACAGTCACTGCTCTCAGTGGATGTACTCCTTCAAGTAAAGGGAGAGAACAGTGGATGTACTCCTTCAGGGAAAGGGAGAGAACAGTGGATGTACTCCTTCAGGGAAAGGGAGAGAACAGTGGATGTACTCCTTCAGGTAAAGGGAGAGAACAGTGGATGTACTCCTTCAGGGAAAGGGAGAGAACAGTGGATGTACTCCTTCAGGTAAAGGGAGAGAACAGTGGATGTACTCCTTCAGGTAAAGGGAGAGAACAGTGGATGTACTCCTTCAGGGAAAGGGAGAGAACAGTGGATGTACTCCTTCAGGTAAAGGGAGAGAACAGTGGATGTACTCCTTCAGGTAAAGGGAGAGAACAGTGGATGTACTCCTTCAGGTAAAGGGAGAGAACAGTGGATGTACTCCTTCAGGTAAAGGGAGAGAACAGTGGATGTACTCCTTCAGGTAAAGGGAGAGAACAGTGGATGTACTCCTTCAGGGAAAGGGAGAGAACAGTGGATGTACTCCTTCAGGTAAAGGGAGAGGAGAACAGTGGATGTACTCCTTCAGGTAAAGGGAGAGAACAGTGGATGTACTCCTTCAGGTAAAGGGAGAGAACAGTAGATGTACTCCTTCAGGTAAAGGGAGAGAACAGTGGATGTACTCCTTCAGGGAAAGGGAGAGAACAGTGGATGTACTCCTTCAGGTAAAGGGAGAGAACAGTGGATGTACTCCTTCAGGTAAAGGGAGAGAACAGTGGATGTACTCCTTCAGGGAAAGGGAGAGAACAGTGGATGTACTCCTTCAGGGAAAGGGAGAGAACAGTGGATGTACTCCTTCAGGTAAAGGGAGAGAACAGTGGATGTACTCCTTCAGGGAAAGGGAGAGAACAGTGGATGTACTCCTTCAGGGAAAGGGAGAGAACAGTGGATGTACTCCTTCAGGTAAAGGGAGAGAACAGTGGATGTACTCCTTCAGGTAAAGGGAGAGAACAGTGGATGTACTCCTTCAGGTAAAGGGAGAGAACAGGATCAACTCTTATCCTCTTGATTAAACAAATGAAAGGGTGCTTGGAACCCAAAAATCAAATTTAACGTACTCTTACAGTTAGACGTTCATGTAAAGCACCTGGCAAGGGTAAAGGGCAATATTTACCTGAGCTGGACTTGAACTAGCCATACCCACGGACGTCTAACCTTAGTCACGACATCACAGGGTTGATCTTTGACCCTATTGCTATGGCTACTGTAATATTAAAATGTAAACCCCTAATTCTTTGCAGGGGTTTTTCGCAAGCATACCATTAAAACACGGAACATGCTGCATAAATAATGGCGCCGGAGGAGATGGCTGCCGTTTTACGGGCTCCTAACCAATTGTGCTATTGTGTGTGTTTTTTTTGTATTATTTATAAATTATTTTGTACCTAATGTTGCTGCCACTGTCTCTTTTGACCGAAAAGAGGCTCTGAAAAGTCAGAACAGCGATTGCTCACCTCATACTGGACAAAGATTTGTCAAGTCGGACGCAATGTCATTCGCATGAAGAAGAGACGGCGATATATAGGATCGGGGTGCCTTGTAAGAATCCGAAGGCGAGTGGGTAATCCATCTCTACCTTCCATCCTATTAGCCAATGTGCAATCATTGGATAATAAAATGGATGAGGTCCGATCAAGACTAATCTACCAACAGGACATTAAAAACTGTAACATCTTATGTTTCACCGAGTCGTGGCTGAACAACAACATGGATAACATACAGCTGGCTGGGTTTTCTGTGCATTCGCAAGATAGAACAGCTGCCTCCGGTAAGTCTATTTGTTAATAACAGCTGATGCACAAACTCTAATATTAAGGAAGTCTCAAGGTTTTGCTCGCCTGAGTATCTCATGATAAGCTGTAGACCACACTATTTACCAAGAGAGTTTTCATCTATATTTTTCGTAGCTGTCTATTTACCACCACAAACCGATGCTGGCATTAAGACTGCACTCAACGAGCTGTATACTGCCATAAGCAAACAAGAAAATGCTCATCCAGAGACGGTGCTCCTAGTGGCCGGGGACTTTAATGCAAGGAAACTTAAATCTGTTTTACCTAGTTTCTACCAGCATGTGCAACCAGAGGGGAAAAAAAACTCTAGACCACCTTTACTCCATACACAGACACGAGTACAAAGCTCTTCCTCGCCCTCCATTTGACAAATCTGACCATAACTATATCCTCCTGATTCCTCTTACAAGCAAAAATGAAAGCAGGAAGTACCAGTGACTCGTTCATTACGGAAGTGGTCAGATGACGCAGATACTAAGCTACAGGACTGTTTTGCTAGCACAGACTGGAATATGTTCCGCGATTCTTCCGATGGCATTGAGGAGTACACCACATCAGTCACTGGTTTCATCAATAAGTGCATCGATGACCTCGTCCCCATAGTGATCGTACATACACACCTCAACCAGAGCCATGGATTACATCCGCACAGAGCTAAATGATAGAGCTGCTGCATTCAAGGAGCGGGACTCTAATCAGGAAGCTTTTAAGAAATCCCGCTATGCAATCAGACGAACATCAAACAGGTAAAGCGTCAATAAGGGAAGCACAGCCGCGAGCTGCCCAGTGACACAAACCTACCAGATGAGCTAAATGACTTCTATGCACGCTTTGAGGAAAGCAACACTGAAGCATGCATGAGAGCACCAGCTGTACTTGATGACTGTGTGATCACGCTCTCCGTAGACAATGTGAGTAAGACCTTTAAACAGGTCAACATTCACAAAGCCGCAGGGCCAGACGGATTACCAGGACATGTACTCTGGGCATGCGCTGACCAACTGGCAAGTGTCTTCACTGACATTTTCAACCTGTCCCTGACCGAGTCTGTAATACCAACATGTTTCAAGCAGGCCACCATAGTCCCTGTGCCCAAGAACACCAAGGTAACCTGCCTAAATGACTACCGACCCGTAGCATTCACGTCTGTAGCCATGAAGTGGTTTGAAAGGCTGGTCATGGCTCACATCAACACCATTATCCCAGAAACCCTAGACCCACTCCAATTTGCTTACCGCCCCAACAGATCCACAGATGATGCAATCTCTATTGCACTCCACATTGCCCTTTTCCACATGGACAAAAGGAACACCTATATGAGAATGCTATTCATTGACTACAGCTCAGCGTTCAACACCATAGAGCCTTCAAAGCTCATCATTAAGCTAAGGACCCTGGGACTAAATACCTCCCTCTGCAACTGGATCCTGGACTTTCTAGCGGGCCACCCCCGGTGGTAAGGGTAGGTAACAACACATCTGCCACACTGATGCTCAACACGGGGGCCCCCCAGGGGTTTATGCTCAGTCCCATCCTGTACTCCCTGTTCACCCATGACTGCATTGCCATGCATGACTCCAACACCTTCCTTAAGTTTGCTGATGACACAACAGTGGTAGGCCTGATCACTGGCAATGATGACACAGCCTATAGTGAGGAGGTCAGAGACCTGGCAGTGTGGTGCCAGGACAACAACCTCTCCCTCAACGTGATCAAGACAAAGGAGATGATCGTGGACTACATCGACGGGGCTGTAGTGGAGCAGGTTGAGAGCTTCAAGTTCATTGGTGTCCACATCACCAATGAACTATTGTGGTCCAAACACACCAAGACAGTCGTGAAGAGGGCATGACAACTATTCCCCCTCAGGAGAGTGAAAAGATTTGGCATGGGTCCTCAGACCCTCAAAACGTTCCACAGCTGCACCATTGAGAGCATCTTGACTGGTTGCATCACCGCCTAGTATGGCGCATGTACGCGGCGCATGTGACAAATAAAATGTATAATTGCTTAGCATTGTCTCATTGTCTCAGGCCCTCTGAGTGTCAGAGCCCTGCTATAGAGTCTATTCTGAAGGTTATAATCATCCCTGGTAAATCTGCCAGTTCTCGGGAGTGGAGGAACAATGGCATGGCAGCCAGGGATCTCAGTTTGAGTTCTCTTCCAGTGTGAAACCACAGACTTATCTGACAGAGGCTGTGTTGTGTAGCCATGTGTGGAAGAGGAGGCGGCACGGGCCAATGACAGTGCAGAGTTGCAGAACACAGAGTACCATGGCTAGATCAATTCTGACAGGTGCAGGAGATTGTCTGGCAAGCTGTCATTTCGGAGATGACTTGAAAAGGGAGGGGTGAGAGGGGTGAGGGGCATGAGGGGTATTCTAGGCTGTTTGAGACCCACCTGTATGGTGACGATGCGTGGCAGGGGCTGGCGAGTGTTGGCACCCCCTTCGATGGCGATGCCCAGGGTGCTGGCACTCTTTGCCACCCTCACCAGTGTGGAGGTACGCTCCAAGAGACCCGGCTGCAGAGAGAGAGAGATAGAGAAGAGAGGGGGCATAATATAACTCAGCTTTTTACTCAAATATTCACCCTGGAGACCCATTAACTCTTTTCTTTTGCACCTTTGTTACACATTGGTCCACCCATAAAGGTAGGAACCAATCAACAATTTTCCCACCACCTAACCACTAATCAGCAATAAGCATAAAGGGACAGGCAGAGGAAACAAGAGACCTCTAGCGCAGTATGAGATGAGATGGAAGTGATTGAATAGATGAGAAATCATTGAAAGGACAAAAATGTATCAATGAGCAAAGAAAGAAAAACTGTATGTGCATAAAGAAAGAATAAAACAGAAAGAAGTTAGGACAGTTAGGATTGAGAACAAGCTTCAGATAGAGTGAGCAGTGACAGAGGACAACCCAGCTCTGTTTGTCTGTTTATCTTCTTGTAATCCCTCCCTTTCAGCTCCATCCATCCATTCATCCATCCATACATCTCCCTCTTTCTCTTTCTGTGTCGTCTTTCTCCCCGCTGGTGTGTCCTTCTCACCGGTTTGGCGGTGCTGTCCCCACGTGCCCCCTTGGGGTCTCGTGGGGGGCGTGTGTGGGGACTGCTTTCCCTGCTGAGTCGCCCCGACTCGCTAATGTCCACCCCACTGTCCTCGCTCAGTGTCTGTCCACTGTCTGACAGCTGGGACAGGGTGGCACCTTGGAGGGGATGGGTGCAGAAGGTTAGAGACTGGCACAGGGACACACTCAGGCAGAAATACACTCACCCATGATTACACATAAACATGCACTTCCTCTTATTTGTGTAACCAATCCTTCACGTCCAAATCTGGTCTCATGGTTTTCGGAGTCCAACTCTAGCTTTTCCTCCAACCTACTCCCTCCATGCCTCTTACCTCGTGACTGGGTCAGGGACCGCACCTTGTTGACGTCAGACTCTGCATTGGGCCTGTGGACCTCCACCATGACAAAGTGCTGTTTGTTGGAGCCAGATGAGGCCTTGTCCGTGCTGTGTGGAAGGGGAGGGGGTGTGGATGGGGCAGGGAGTGAAGGTGGAGGGGGTAGATATGGGGAGGGGACGGCAGGTTTGGTGGTCTTAATAGATGACTGGACTCTAGGGAAGGAGCCTATGGCGTGCTTGTTGACCATGGAAAACTTGGAAGTTGCCATCTCCTTCTTATGGGGGACAGAGGGGTCCCTCTTATAGGGGACGGAGAAATCCTTTTGGAGGGGGACCTTGGGTGAGGAGGGGGACCCTTGGTTCCCCCTCTGGTCCTTGGGTGGGTTATGGGCAGGGGCGGTGAAGTAGAGTCCAGAATAGGAGGATTCGGAGGAAGGGCGTTTTTTGACCTGGTCTCGTCTGCTGGGATGCCTCTGCAGCCCTGGAGGGGGTGGGGGGTTGAAGGTGGGGGAAGATTCGGATGTGGAATGCACCTCATCCTAAGATAAGAGGAGAACAAACAGATCACATTCCTTTCATCCCACAAAACACTCATATACTACAGCACATCTCTGGAATCTCCTCATTCCACACACACACACACACACACACACCACCAATTATCACGCCTCAGAATTCAACACAACTCATTCAGTTAGGCCAGGATTCAGTTGAGACCCACAGCTAAACATGTTTTTTTGTGTAACCTCAGGTTACACCTTCCCAGTCCGCTGTGTCCCCGGCAACAAGCTCTCCCCTCCAACCAAAACCAACTGAGAAATGAACAATGAAAACAGCAACAGGAGCGGGGAGAGAATGAATGAAGTGATTCATGGGTTTAAAAATAGCAAGAGAAAGCAATCAAAACCAACACAAATATGTTCTGGCTGAATGGAGTTGAGGTGTTTTTAAGACTCTTCAGGTCTTTGCTCTCTGTGTCCCACATTACATCTCCTTGGAACCAACACAGCCTCCTGTCGACATCGGTTACCGTTGCTCTGGTAACTGTGGTAGGTATTCTTGTTTGTGTTTGTGTGTTTCTGATTAGAGCTTTTACCTCAGGTGTCAAACACAGAGCAAGTTCCTCCTTAGTAAGGAGGGAGGAGGAGGAAGAGGAAGCGGAGGAAAAATGTATGCCATAATATCCTCTAACTCTAAAAGAAATAGGCTATAAGAGTTCAAACTGCATATCCGTTGCTTCCTCTTCTTGTCGCTCTTTCATTTCCAGCTTGTTGTTTTTTCCCTCTCCCTCCATCCCTCCCTCTTCCTCTGCTCTGTCCATCTTTATGAGGTTATGGTTCTGGGCCTGACTGCGGGGCTCACCAGAGAGACGTCAGGCAGTACATCTAGACTCTCTTGAGACTCCTCCCCATTACTGTCCACCATACTGTCATTCTGAGAGAGAGAGAGAGAGAGAGAGAGAGAGAGAGAGAGAGAGAGAGAGAGAGCGAGAGAGAGAGAGAGGAGGGAAAATAGGGGGGAGACGAGGGTAGAAAGAGAAGAGAGAGAGAGGAGGGAGAGAGAGAGAGACAGCGAGAGAGAGGGAGGTTACGTGAACAGCTGCTTATTTATCCTAAAGCAAATGTTGAGTCCAAATTGCATTTCGTAGGAGTTGTTTCATCTCTAAGAGGGAGGAAAAATAACTCAATATCGTTCTAAATATACTAATCATTCTAAATAAATGTAAATCTACATTCCTAGCTCAACGTTTGGAATGCAATACTACAGGTGGGTACTCGTCACACACACACAAACACAAATGCACACACAAACATTTCTCTATACACACTCACACACACTTTCACTCTCACTCGCACAAGCACTCACTCCATAATTTTCTAACCACTCACACATAATATGCACATACATTTATATTGACTCTACACACCCACACACCCACTCACATGCAAGCTGCTGTTCTCTGTATTGGAACTGACTTTTTAAATATTTCCTGCATATAGTATGCTTACTTACTTACTTACTTACTTTATTGTGTATTTCATATTTCTTATTCTTATTTCTTGTGTGTTTTTTCTAGTAATACATTGTCATTGATTAATGCATTGTTGGGTTTTGAGTTTGCAAGAAAGGCATTTCACTGTACTTGTGCATTTGACATCAAAACTTAAAATCGGAAACTTGAACACACACCTCTAAATCTCTATATTACACCTTTCAATCTCAAAGTTTGGAATGCAATACTACAGTGGGTACTCAGCACTCACACAAGGTGCACAGAAACCCAAGATATCTGCATGGTGCAGGATGAACTGTTGTTCACTGTTCATTGTTTAGTGAGTTCAGACCCTTCATTAAACTCTGCCTGTACCAAAACAAAAGCCCCATAATTTCAGTCTAATTAAACGCTCACTGACGGCACGGGGAGTACTTACGGGCAATTAATTTACTGCAATACAGGGGCACAACTTTCACTGGGGATGGCGGGGACATGACCAAATGACAAATTGCATTTTTGTCTCCCCTGGTTTTATCATTGCACTGTGATACCAAAAGCGGCATTGGTGTCCGCATGGCAATTTCAGCCAGCTGGATTTAGGACCGCGTGGACACCACAGAGCGTGCAGACAGGCTGTGTGAAGGCAAAGCTTCTGAAAGGCACAGCGCTGCTGTCTCTGTGTGTGTTACGCTTTTTCTCAGAGAAGTAAAAACAAGCAGAGCAGAAACTGGATACTCTTTATTTGACTGATGTAGCTGGCAAGGTAACTGCTGTTTTAAATATTTATTCCCAGTGTTGAGCTAGTAGTGTAACTGACATGTAACGTTAGCTACAGTAATAATTCATCCCCCTCGAATGAAGTTCTGTCTGAAGAGAATGAACTAGCTAGCTAGTAGCAACCACAGCCAGTTCAGCTCTAGTCTCTAGCTATTTGTCAGGTAGCTGTATCTAATAGCTGTTGAGTGTATGAAATGTTTTATAGACTTTTTGTCCAGTTTCAACAGAAGTAAATTAACTTGGCTAGTTTTCATCAGTTGATGTACCATTACTATTAGAGATTGCCAAAAGTTGTTTAGCGTTAACTAACTAACTCAATAACTTTAGCTATTATTTTGCCTCAATCACACTAGACCTGAATCAAACAATGACACCAGTGGCCAAATGATTAAAGTCCGATATTCTGAAGTTTTTTGCCAGCACAATGTGAGTTTTTATTAGAGTCAGTTTAGCAATGTAAGGTTATTGATCTGCCAGTTTCCCTAGCTAATTCTCTACTTTTCACACTGACATGGTATAAGAAGTTGGTATAATACTATACTCATCATGTCTTAGCAGGATCAGATGGTGACAGGTTCAGACAGCCAGGGAAGACCAGTATGTGGCGGTGCTGTGAGCTTTTGCAGATGCAACACTTTATTCTCTCTGTGCAGCAAACACTGGACAAGCCAGAAGCTTCAAAGATTGAAACAATTTTAAGACAGTCTGACAAACCTCAAATTGATTTCCAAACGGTATCAAAGGTTGATAAATTTAATCCCAGTAAAACTTCCCTGTTTTAGGTCAGTTAGGACCACTACTTTATTTTAAGAATGTGAAATGTCAGATTAATAGTAGGGAGAATGATTTATTTCAGTTTTTGTTTCTTTCATCACATTCCCAGTGGGTCACAAGTTTACATAGACTCAATTACTATTTGGTAGCATTGCCTTTAAATTGTTTGACTTGGGTCAAAAGTTTCGGGTAGCCTTCCACAAGCTTCCCACAATAAGTTGGGGGAATTTTGCCCCATTCCTCCGGACAGAGCTGGTGTAACTGAGTCAGGTTTGTAGGCCTCCTTGCTCGCACACGCTTTTTCAGTTCTGCCCACAAATTTTCTATGGTATTGAGGTCAGGGCTTTGTGATGGCCACTCCAATACCTTGACTTTGTTGTCCTTGAGCAATATTGACACAACTTTGGAAGTATGCTTGGGGTCATTGTCCATTTGGAAGACCCATTTGCGACCAAGCTTTAACTTCCTGACTGATGTCTTGAGATGTTGCTTCAATATATCCACCTCGTTTTCCTCCCTCATGATGCCATCTATTTGTGAAGTGCACCAGTCCCTCCTACAGAAAAGCACCCTCACAACATGATGCTGCCACTCCCGTGCTTCATGGTTGGGATGGTGTTCTTCGGCTTGCAAGGCTCCCCCTTTTCCTCCAAACATAACAATTCATCATTATGGCAAAACAGCTCTATTTTTGTTTCATCAGACCAGAGGACATTTCTACAAAATGTACGATCCTTGTCCCCATGTGCAGTTGCAAACCGCAGTCTGGCTTTTTTATGGTGGCTTTGGAGCAGTGGCTTCTTCCTTGCTGAGCGGCCTTTAAGATTATGTTGATATAGGACTCAATTTACTGTGGATACAGATACTTTTGTACCTGTGTCCTCCAGCATCTTCACAAGGTCTTTTGCTGTTATTCTGGGATTGATTTGCAGTTTTTGCACCAAAGTACGTTCATCTCTAGGAGACAGAACACGTCTCCTTCCTGAGCAGAATGACAGCTGCGTGGTCCTATGGTGTTTATACTTGCGTACTATTGTTTGTACAGATGAACGTGGTACTTTCAGGCGTTTGGAAATTGCTCCCAAGGATGAACCAGACTTGTGGTCTACAATTTTTTTCAAAGTTCTTGGCTGATATCTTTTGATCTCCCATGATGTCAAGCAAAGAGGCCCTGAGTTTGAAGGTAGGCCTTGAAATACATCCACAGGTACACTGCCAATTGACTCAAATTCTGTCAATTAGCCTATCAGAAGCTTCCAAAGCCATGACATCATTTTCTGGAATTTTCCAAGCTGTTTAAAGGAACAGTCAACTTAGTGTATGTAAACTTCTGACCCATTGGAAAAGTGATACAGTGAATTCTAAGTGAAATAATCTGTCTGTAAACAATTGTTGGAAAACTTACTTGTGTCATGCAGAAAGTAGATGTCCTGACCGATTTGCCAAAACTATAGTTTGTTAAGAAGAAATTTGTGGAGTGGTTGAAAAGCACATTTTAATGACTCCAACCTAAGTGTATGTCATCTTCTGACTTCAACTGTATTTGCATGTTATGATTTTGTGAAGGCTGGCTGAATTCTGTCAGTGTGTTATTTTATCTCAGCATGTCTATAGATTCTCCCTTCTCCTTGTTTTTGTTTGCTTGGAAATGTTGATACTGAAGAACGTTTTCAGAAGAAACTGTGTAACTTAGCGGCTAAGAAATGCATTGCCATTATCCTCCCTCAGTGTCTCAATGGATGACAGAATTATAAAGCTATCTATCACTAGATTTGATTTATTACGAGATTAAAGGGATACTGTGTAACTTTCAAAAGGTCTGGGTGCCTTATATGGATTACTGTATGACAAAAGGGGTCAGGTTCAGACAGTCTAGCAGCCACAAATATATGTTTTTTTTTTCATGGCATACAAGACACCTGTCTGATTTATGCCTGTCTCAGTGTACTAATCCAATAAGAAGGCCGCATGGTCTAAGAATATAGGGATTGTGGCTCAGATGCACAAGACACGTCTCTCTCCAGAATGCGGAGAGATGACAGCTTTGCACACTCTTGGCATTCTCTCAACCAGCTCCACCTGGAATGCTTTTCCAACAGTCTTGAAGGAGTTCCCACATATGCTGAGCACTTGTTGGCTGCTCATCCCAAACCATCTCAATTGGTTTGAGGTCAGGGGATTGTGGAGGCCAGGTCATCTGATGCTGCACTCAATCACTCTCCTTCTTGGTCAAATAGCCCTTATACAGCCTGTAGGTGTGTTGGGTCAATGACCGGTTGAAAAACAAATTATAGTCCCACTAAGCGCCAGATGGGATGTCGTATCGCTGCAGAATGCTGTGGTAGCCATGCATTCTGCGTTTTTGTTTATTTCATTCCATTTATATGTTTGTCAATTTATTGGTCGTCTTTTGTTTGAAATGCTCCTGTCAATGTTGAGTAAGGACGCACACCTGATTACGCATTTAGTAGTAGAACTAGTCTACCTGGCCTGCACGCAAATATAGGCCTATAAATGTGCCCATTTTGGGATGTCTGATAGTATTTCTGATTGCTGTTACTCACCACCACTAATGAGCTGTGGAGCTTCTCAAAGTATTTTTTCTTCACCACAAACAACAAGTAAACAAAGTATGGTTTTAGAATCAATTGAGAATGACAAAAGTTCCTCAAAGTATTATAACAATATTTCCAGCTCTCTCCTTTTCGATAACCACTTGGCATGAAAGGGAAAAATGTAATGCTCTGATCCAATGGAAACGTCATAAAATATCTGATTACTTCTTATCCCTTGCACAAATAGCCTACAGCGGTGTCTATCCTGAGCTCACTGGTGCGCAAAACTCTGAGGATGCAGACTGGGTTCTGAGGATGCAGAGCCTGGGTTCGAGCCCAGGCTCTGTCGCAGCCGGCCGCGACCGGGAGGTCCATGGGGCGACGCACAATTAGCCTAGCGTCGTCCGGGATAGGGAGGGTTTGGCCGGTTGGGATATCCTTGTCTCAACATGCAATAGCGACTCCTGTGGTGGGCCGGGTGCAGTGCGCGCTGACCAGGTCGCTCGGCGTACGGTGTTTCCTCTGACACATTGGTGCAGCTGGCTTCCGGGTTGGATGCGTGCTGTGTTAAGAAGCAGTGTGGCTTGGTTGGGTTGTGTTTCAGAGGACACATGGCTCTCGACCTTCATCTCTCCGAGCCCGTACAGGAGTTGTAGCGATGAGACAAGACAGTAACGACTAACAATTGGATACCACGAAATTGGGGAGAAGAAGGGGGTAAAAAAAAATGGTAAGATAAATTGGCACTCCAAATAAAAAGATTGCAGATTACCGGCAACTTCAGGAGCGTAAAGGCAGAATCTGCAAAGGCCAGCAGCAGCAGCATCAGGAACAGTTTTTTTTCTTCTGGTCAGGCTATCTTGCTCTCTGGCTCCCTCTTGAGTAATTTGTGTGTCTTAAATATTTAATTAAACAGCATACTTAAAGCATCAGACAAGTTCAGTACATATACTCAAGATGATTTTATCAGAACACAAAGGGTGTGTCTATATATAGAAAAATACAAGTTTTCAAATTTCGACTGATTGATTGTTCGAAAGAAAAGACTACTCTTGGTCGACCAAGATGTTTTTTTAATGTCGTCGACAGCCCTAGTAGAAATGCAGGAAATTAGCTTTAAATGGCCCAAAAAATTCTGAGGGACCCCCAGACCCACCACCAGATTATATCCACCCCACTTCTGAAACCAAAGTTGCGCCCCAGCTGCAATAGTTATTACTTAGTATGTGTGTGTACTGAGAGGAAGCTGTTTATTTGTGTGTGTGTG
Organism: Oncorhynchus clarkii lewisi; assembly: GCF_045791955.1. Classification (NCBI taxonomy): domain Eukaryota; kingdom Metazoa; phylum Chordata; class Actinopteri; order Salmoniformes; family Salmonidae; genus Oncorhynchus; species Oncorhynchus clarkii. Next base: position 25,367,882 of record NC_092151.1, on the reverse strand, counting down.
TGTGTGTGTGTGTGTGTGTGTGTGTGTGTGTGTGTGTGTGTGTGTACATGTGTGACAGAGAGAGGTGTGACAGAGAGAGAGAGAGAGAGAGGTAGAGAGTGAGTGTGTGTGTGTGTGTGTGCATGTGTGACAGAGAGAGAGAGAGAGAGGTAGAGAGAGAGAGAGTATTTGTGTGTGCACACATGTAATCAGCTGTAAGTGTGTCTGTGTTTGCATGTGTTTGGGTATGTGACTGTACACCATACTGTGTCTAGTTGATAAATTCACATTTTCTGATCCCCAACTAAAACCATCCCACCTCTCTAATCTCTCCAAAACAGCGGCATTCACCTGTGACTCCAAAACAACAACAACTATAAGCAGGGGCACAGCCTAGACCCCCCCTCCCCCCACCACCAGAACACACACACACACACACACACACACACACACACACACACACACACACACACACACACACACACACACACACACACACACAGAGATGTGACTTGTGAGTGTGTGAAGGTCTGGCATGGTCCACCATGTACTATGTATGGTAAGCCTGCTGCAGCTTTTCTCAACTGTCAGCTTGTTTTTCTGAGTCAGAGAGTATTGAGTGTGTGTGTGCATGTGTTTACGTGCGCCTCTGAGTGTGTGTGTGTTACGTCAATGTAAGTCTGGCTGTCTGAAATTACTCTTGTTGAAACAACAGCCACTACCAAGCACCAGCACACATTTTAGGACAGAAGACACTAGTGATGCACAGGTTGATTCATAACCCGCAGTACCCTCACTTATACAGTGGCTTGCAAAAGTATTCACCCCCCTTGGCATTTTTCCTATTTTGTTGCCTTACAACCTGGAATTAAAATATACTTTTCTGAGGTTGTGTATCATTTGATTTACACAACATGCAAAATATTTTTTCTTGTGAAATAAACTAGAAATAAGACAAAAACAACAGAAAACTTGAGCTATAACTATTCACCCAACCAAAGTCAATACTTTGTAGAGCCACCCTTTGCAGCAATTACAGCTGCAAGTCTCTTGGGGTATGTCTCTATCAGCATGGCACATCTAGACTGGCACATCTAGACTGCTCTAAAACTGCTCCAGCTCCTTCAAGTAGGATGGGTTCCGCTGGTGTACAGCATTCTTTAAGTCATACCACATATTCTCAATTGGATTGAGGTCTGGGCTTTCCAAGACATTTATATGTTTCCCCTTAAACCACTCGAGTGTTGCTTTAGCAGTATGCTTAGGGTCATTGTCCTGCTGGAAGGTGAACCGTCCCAGTCTCAAATCTCTGGAAGATTGAAACAGGTTTCCCTCAAGAATTTCCCTGTATTTAGCTCCATCCATCATTCCTTTAATTCTGACCAGTTTCCCAGTCCCTGCCGATGGACAAACCCCACAGCATGATGCTGCCACCACCATGCTTCACTGTGGGGATGGTATTCTTGGGGTGATGAGAGGTGTTGGGTTTTTGCCAGACATAGCGTTTTCCTTGATGGCCAAAAAGCTCAATTTTAGTCTCATCTGACCAGAGTACTTTCTTCCATATGTTTGGGGAGTCTCCCACATGCCTTTTGGCAAACACCAAACGTGTTTTTTCTTTAAGCAATGGCTTTTTTCTGTCCACTCTTCTGTAAAGCCCAGCTCTGTGGAATGTACGGCTTAAACTGGTCCTATGGACATATACTCCCCTCTCCACTGTGGAGCTTTGCAGCTCCTTCAGGGTTATCTGTGGTCTCTTTGTTGCCTCTCTGAACTTCTTGATGCACCCATCCCGTTAGCGGGATCATTTTCGTCAACATCCGCTGAATTGCAGAGCGCCAAATTCAAATTAAATTACTAAAAATATTTAATTTTCATGAAATCACAAGTGCAACATAGCAAAACACAGCTTAGCTTGTTGTTAATCCACCTGGCATGTCAGATTTCAAAAAGCTTTTCGGCGAAAGCATACCAAGCGTTTATGTAAGGACATCTCTCTCAGCAGACAAAACATTACAAACAGCTAGCAGCCAAGTTGATTGGTCACGAAAGTCAGAAAAGCAATAAAATGAATCGCTTACCTTTGATGATCTTCAGATGTTTGCACTCACGAGACTCACAATTACACAATAAATGTTCCTTTTGTTCCATAAAGATGATTTTTATATTCAAAATACCTCCATTTGGTTGGTGCGTTATGTTCAGAAATCCACAAGCTCGAGCGGTCATGGCCCTAGCAGACGAAAATTCCAAATAGTATCTGTAAAGTTCGTAGAAACATGTCAAACGTTTTTATAATCGAACCTCAGGTTGTTTTTACAATATACACTGCTCAAAAAAATAAAGGGAACACTTAAACAACACAATGTAACTCCAAGTCAATCACACATATTCAGATTAACTTCACAGTACAGAACAAGTTTGTAAAGGAAAAATAAGTTACTAACTTAGTTTTCATAACCTCCCACAATGACTCTCCCCATGTCAAGTCCATTTAACTCCTGACAGTCAATGTCTTGCTCAAAGCCATAAGCGGACCTGTGGCTGTGACGTTTAGCCTCCTTCTAACTGTTCTGAAGACTCTGGCTGTAGTGCTTATTTTTTTCCATTCTGAGTTAACTATAACCTGGGTGTCCTCTTTAGCCTTGTCTACAATGCTTACTGCCACTAAATGTGCTTTGGTTCGGGCATCTTCAAAAACCTTTTTTCGTTTTTTTGTTGTTTTTTATGTTGGAGGCAGAGGAGGCAGAGGATGTTATTGTACATTCCACCCACTCTTTTGCTAGTTTAATCCATCCAGTCTTTTCTAGACCCAAGCTCCCTGCATTTTTTCATGTTGTACAGCCCAGCTTTGAATTTTGCATGACATGCCAGGGGTTAATAGGTTTGCTTGTTCTTGAACTGAGCCTCCGTCTGGTGGATGCAAAAGTACATTTTGATTCTGAAACAGGAGTGGAGAAATAGGATTAATTTCTTTCAGCATCTTGAGCAAATACGAATGTGCAGTTAGGGACCAGTCTGTAGAGGTTCTATCTTTATCAGCATCATAAAAGCTGATAGTATTTCAACCATATAAAATATGCATCCAAGCTGAACTGAAATCATATCAGAAACATATTGGATCATTTTCACAGCTTTCTATTTCCTTACAACCGATCAAACATTCTTTCCCTTTTTTTTGGTCCCTAAAGGTCTTTACTCCATGAAGGAAGCAGAAACAGAGACAACTTTACAGATGTCAACTATAGTGAAGCATTTATTTCATTCAAGCCATTTATGACATTATTCTGGTGAACAAGGGTTTATTTAGTCTTCCAGGGTAACATATAGCCTAGAAGCTTCATGTATCTAATTATAGACAATGTGACTAACAAATTAAGGTCGGGAATAGGAGAGTCACCAGGCCACTAGCACACTGCATGACAATGTGTGTGTATGCACTGTGAATGGGGAAACACACACACATGCATGCAAGCACACACCCACATGCAGGCTCATGTACACCGAATGCACACACACACACACACACACACACACACACACACACACACACACACACACACACACACACACACACACACACACACACACACACACACACACACACACACACACACACACACACACACACAAAAATACATAGACATTTTCAAAAAGACAGTCACACTTGGATATAAGTACAAGACACAAACCAGCAGAAGAAATTATTTGCATTGGCTTTATGCAACCTGATAAGTGAATGCGGACTAAAGCACTCCAAACAGTATTGACTTCAAACATAAAAGCAGAACATCACTGCAAACGGATGCAAAAGAAGAGTATTGGCAACAACTTCTACCTCCATCATATCTATCAACCACAGCAGTCTTTCCTGTGGGGTTGAAAAGGGAGGGGGAGTCGGGGTTAAACGGAAGAAGTTCCTAGATAAATAAGTCTCTTTCATCTGTAGTGGAGGATTTACACCCTTTCCAACTCAGCAGGGACACAATGCTCTTATCCCTGTCTTCGTCCCAAATGGCACTCTATTCCCTATTTAGTGCACTACTTTTGACCAGGATCCTTATGGCTCGTGTCAAAAGTAGTGCGCTATATAGGGAATAGAGTGGAATTTGGGACGTCCTCCCAATCCCTCTGTCCTCCCAATCTCCTGTCCTTGCCCCATGCAGGGCTGGTCATTCTGAGGAACGTCGTCCTTAACGGCTCTATCCTCTACAACTCATCAAACAGGGACAACTTCCAAGAGGTCTGCTTCGAGGCATCAGTGACAACTGGGAAAGATGAATGACTCAGACTTTCAAAGAAAGTCATACAGACAGGTAGGCAGACAAGACAGACAGACAGACATAGAGAGAGAGAGAGCGAGAGAGACAGACAGACAGAGAGTGGATCCACTCCAACCCAGTCGCCCTACCCGTGCAGAACTGAGGGTGGTGGAGGTCATGTAGCTCGTTGACGAGGAGGCCAGGGTATCTGGGTAGGAGACCATAGAGATGGAGTCAGAGTGGAGAGCGGCCGCACAGGCACTCCCCTGCCGAGCCTCCAAAGCCTGGATCTCGTGGCGCAGCACCATCCCATCGAAACGCTCCAGATCCTGGGGAGTTACCAGGCCACGCACTTCTGATAGCAGGGCGAACTGAGAGGAAGGGTGGGGAAGGGGAGGGAGACAGGGTTCAAGAGTTATATGGAGCTATAACAGGCATCAGTCTAAAACATGCATTAGGAGACTATGGGGAATGCAGAATGCAACTGAAGAACACTGTAAAGCACTTTGTGAATTGTGAATTCAATACATTTGATAAATCATTGCTTTATATGAGGTGGAGGGCTATGGCATAGACAGAAAGACAAGCAGCTTTATAATATAATGGGTAAAAACCAAAGTCTGAACATCCACAAAAGCCTTAACATAAATCATTGAAAGTCTCACAAAACTTGTCATCCAAGTGATGGATGTACAGAGAAAAGGCAAATAATCACCATAAGCACTACGAAGTGAGAGAACACAAGAACCCAATACATAATGCACCTCACACCAACTAATACACACACACACGCACGCACGCACGCACGCACACACACACACACACATCCTCCTCCCACATCTCCCCATACACACCCTTTCACTCCTCACCTTGGAATGTGTGTTGAGCAGTTCAAACAGGGCCAAGACCAGCTGCTCCACCCCTATGTGTCCGTCTCGGTACTCCTCCACGTAGTAGCCCATGGTCTGCCTCTCTGTCTCTGTCAGCAGGTGGCGGGCCTGTTCCTCCAGCATGGCTCTGCTCTGGTTCACCAGGCTGGACAGGGTCACCTGGGAGCCAGCCATACCCTTATAGAAAACCATCTGGAGGGGGAGAAGGGGGAGAAAGAAGGGACAAGGGAAAGGGGGTGAGGAGGGTTGAAAAAGCAAGAGGAAAATGTGTGTGTGTGTGTGTGTGTGTGTGTGTGTGTGTGTGTGTGTGTGTGTGTGTGTGTGTGTGTGTGTGAGGAGGAGGGTCAGAAGGTGGTGACAAGTTGGTGAGACAGAGGTGAGGGGGAGGAGTGTGTCAGGAAGGAAATTATAAATGAGAAACAAAGGGACAGAAAAAGAACAGATAGAGAGAGAGAGAGAGAGAGAGAGAGAGAGAGAGAGAAATCATATGTACATGTACATGCCCATGCATTAGCCATTCCTCATCATTCATCCATCCAACCCACAGCTGGCATGGAGGGCCCTAAGGCTCTTGGCTCTCATCACAAACACAGAACCACGGCCCACTGTGTGACAGCTCTTTTCTGTGCCAGCTCAGCCAATCCAAACAATTTACAGAGTGATGGCATCACGGCACTTGAGAAACAGATGAGAATTGTACTCTGCGTTCACACACACATACGCACACACACACGCACACGCACACGCACACACACACACACACACACACACACACACACACACACACACACGCACAGCACCCACTGTACATGCACGCACACACACATGCGCTCTCTCCTCACTCTTCCTTGCCCTCTCTTTCTCCTGCTCTGTGCTCCTCTCTTTCTTTTTCTCTTTATCTCCTCGCTAGCAGCTTTCCTTGAATTAGCTCCATATTTAAAGACACTTCAAAGTCACCAGCCACGAGGCTGTTTAAGAGAGAAGGAGAAAAAGAGAGCGAGATAGAGAGGGAGAGAAGAGAGAGAAAGAGAGAGAGGTAAAGAAAGACAAAGAGACTGAGAGAGGCGGTACGGAAGGAAAGAGAACGACAGAAAGAAAGAGAGAGGAGGGAAGGAGAGAGAGAGGAGCACCACAACCTCCTCACCTCAGCCTCCTCATCCTAAACTCTTAAACACTGTCATTAGTCTGTGTTAGCCATCAGGTCTGGGGAACGAGGTGTTGCAGCCTGCGCCAAACATAAGTCCCTACCCCAAGGTGAATCTGCACACTAATCAACTCTATTACAGTACCTACAACATGCATTTAGATGAAGAATCCTACGGACAAGGGCACATTTATGTATCCCAAATAGCACCCTATTCCCTATAGAGCCTTGGTCAAAAGTAGTGCACTATATAGGGAATAGGGTGTCATTTGAGACGCTCTCTGAGAGTATAGTTCAAAACTACAAGGTGTAAGGAAAACCAATCCCCATTGCCAATCCATGTGATAGGCGTTAGGACACTGATGGTGCCAACGATAATTGAATTACTTAATTCAGATAAATTAATTACAGCACTAAAGTATGCTCTCTAGAGATTAGCTTCTGAGACCCGGGGTCTAGCCTGTAGCTCATGTTAAAATCTCTAAAAGTCTAGATCAGGTATCCCCCTCAAAAATGTACTATAAGGAATAAGGCTTGGAAGTGTCTGTCGCTGTCCTATTTCTGGCACACGTTTTTACCCCCTTTTTTTTTGTTGGCACAAAACTACCGTCTTACCTCCATTCATTTTTTAAACCCATACCAGGTTACCTTTAGACGAGTCCAATGACACTTGTGGGGGTCGTAGCATGTTTGTGAGAGTCTCATCTTTTCATAGCATGGTTATATTAGTTAGTAGGCCAAACGCTTTCATGAGAAGACTGATTTCCGGGATGTCTCCTGGTCTGACAAACACCGCTGTAGCTCTGCCACTTTACACCGCAGGTGCAGAAGGCCGATGTAGGCAGATGTGGTGGGTGGAGACGCAGCCCATGCAAAAAGATATCTCTAACTTAAACTGCCATTTTTTTATGAGGATTTTTTTATGATGTTAATAAGATAGACGCATGGGCGCATCAAAAGAGTCTTATTTAAACTAAGACCCATTAATAGTCCTATCAACTATTACAATGGCCAGTGTGCTGCTGGATTCTGTCTGTGCCTGCATCTTAAATGGGACACAGCCTGGGTCTTTGGCAATTCTAAGTGTGCACTCTGCCAGATAAGATGACTGTACACTTTATCAAAGGCACCAACTACAAGCACCACTGACCACATTCCAATCAATACACAGAGAAAGGGATAGGATCAAAACAAAACAAGACAATACAAAGAGATGGACACCACACAAGACAAGAGAGATATGCTCTCATCTCCTCACTGCTTACGGGTTAAATTCACACCACACTGCACTGTCTGGCACTCTGTTGTAAATCAATGTTAAAGATCAGCGTAGATCAATCCACTTTGATAGTAGGATCAAAGTTCCTACATACTAAAACTTCATGACACTTCTACGAAAAGTACTGGATGGGGGAAAGCAATATACCGGTAGTGGAGTCCTGTGTCCACCAAATTAATTTGACCTTTCACCTGGCAGATCAGTGAGAACTAAGAAATGGACTTCTTCGGCTGTCCCCATAGTAGAATCCATTTTGGTTCCAGGTAGAACCCTTTTTGGATCCTCTGGGGAAAGTGTTCTACATGGAACCCAATAGTGTTCTACCTGGAACCAAAAAGGGTTCTTTAAAGGGTTCTCCTCTGAGGACAGCCGAAGAACCCTTTAAGGTTCTAGATAGCACTTTTTTTTCCTAAAAGTGTAACATTAGAACACGGGAATTATTCATCATTAGGAAACCAGTGTGAAGGATGCATCATTAAGAAACTCGTATGAAGGATGCATCATTAAGAAACCCGTGTGAAGGATGCATCATTAGGAAACCAGTGTGAAGGATGCATCATTAAGAAACCAGTGTGAAGGATGCAGCGGGGTGCCAGGCGGCGGGGTGCCAGGGTTTCCTTCTACAACTGGAACTGTACCTGGCTACCGTGCGTCCTGCTCCCTCCGGAGCAAGCGTCCTCGTCTCCTGTTTGACTGGGCGAGCTCTCGAGTGGGCCAACGCAGTGTGGAATGGTCCGGACTCGGCGAGGGATCATTACCCCGAGTTCATGGCTGAGTGAACGGCTGTTCCACCTGCGTCAGGCGACGAGGAGCGCGCAGGACTTTGCCCTGGATTTCAGGACCTTGGCCGCAGGAGCAGGGTGGAACGACAGGGCCCTGATAGATCATTTCCGATGCAGTCTCAGGGAGGACGTCCGCAGGGAGCTAGCATGTTGGGACACCACCCTCACACTGGATGAACTCATTGACATGGCTATCCGTCTCGACAACCTGCTGGCTGTCCGCGGGCGTTCGGATCAGGTCCTGTTGTTTCCACTTCCCAGCCCTCCTGCCCCTATCCCTATGGAGTTAGGAGGGGCGGCTTCGAGGGGGACCGGAGGAGGAGTGTCTTCCTGCACCAGTTGTGGTCGGCGAGGGCACACGGCCGACCGGTGCTGGAGGAACTCGTCTGGGAGTCGGGAGGGCAGGCGGGGCACTACTCGATCACCCCATGTGAGTAAGCACCAGACTCACCCAAAGCTTCCTGTCGGTCATATGTATCTGTTAACTTCTTTCCCTGGGTTTCTTCCCTCTCTACAGCATAAGGCGCTAGTCGATTCAGGCGCATCTGGGAATTTCATGGATCGTAGGCTCGCGTTAAGGCTAGGGATTCCCCTGGTGTCGTTAGACCTACCTTTCCCCGTGCACTCCTTAGATAGCCGACCATTAGGGTCAGGAGTAGTTAAGGAGGCTACGGTGCCGCTGGACATGGTAACGCAGGGGGGTCATAAGGAGCAGATTAGTCTGTTCCTTATAGATTCAGGTTTCAGACCAGACCAGGTTTCCACCGTGCACATTCCCTCTGAATATGCCGATTTGGCTATCGCCTTCAGTAAAAAGAGGGCGACCCAATTACCACCCCATCGTCGAGAGGACTGCGCGATAAACCTTCTCGAGAACGCTGCACTTCCTAGGAGTCACGTGTATCCATTGTCCCAGGAGGAGACAGTAGCGATGGAAACATATGTTGCTGAATCGCTGGGACAGGGGTACATTCGGCCCTCCGCATCACCTGCCTCCTCAAGCTTCTTTTTTGTGAAGAAGAAGGATGGAGGTCTGCGTCCGTGCATTGATTATAGAGGTCTAAATTCCATCACAGTGGGGTTTAGTTACCCACTACCTCTCATCATTTCACGGGGCGCGCTTCTTCACAAAACTGGACATGAGGAGTGCGTATAATCTGGTACGTATCCGGGGAGGAGACGAGTGGAAAACCGCATTTAGTACTACATCTGGTCATTATGAGTACCGCGTCATGCCATATGGGTTGAAGAATGCTCCAGCCGTCTTCCAATCCTTCGTAGATGAGATTCTCCGAGACCTGCTCGGGCAGGGAGTGGTAGTGTACATCGATGACATCTTGATCTATTCTGCCACACGCGCGGCGCATGTGTCTCTGGTGCGTAAGGTACTTGGGCGACTGCTGGAGCATGACCTGTATTGCAAGGTGGAGAAATGTGAGTTTTTCAAACAGGCCGTTTCCTTCCTGGGTTATCGTATTTCCACCTCCGGGGTGGTGATGGAGGATGACCGCGTTACAGCCGTGCGTATTTGGCCGACTCCGACCACGGTGAAAGAAGTGCAGCGGTTTTTAGGGTTTGCCAATTACTACCGGAGGTTTATCCGGGGTTTTGGTCAGGTGGCTGCTCCCAACACCTCACTGCTGAAGGGAGGACCGGTGCGCTTGCGTTGGTCAGCAGAGGCGGGCAGAGCTTTCAGTCGTTTGAAGGAGCTGTTCACCAATGCGCCCGTGTTGGCGCATCCGGACCCCTCTTTAGCGTTCATAGTGGAGGTAGACGTGTCCGAGGCGGGGGTCGGGGCCGTGCTGTCCCAGCGCTCGGGCGTGCCACCCAAGCTCCCCCTTGTGCCTTCTTTTCGAGGAAGCTCGGTCCGGCGGAGCGAAACTATGACGTGGGGGACCGGGAGTTGTTAACTGTAGTCAAGGCTCTGAAGGTGTGGAGACATTGGCTTGAGGGGGTGAAACACCCTTTTCTCATCTGGACTGACCATCGTATTCTCGAGTATATCCGGGCAGCGAGGAGACTAAATCCACGTCAGGCTAGATGGGCCATGTTTTTCACCAGGTTTCGGTTTACCATCTCATACCGGCCAGGCTCCCAAAACACCAACGCCGACGCACTGTCCCACCTCTATGATACCGAGGAGCGGTCCGTTGAGCCAACTCCCATCATTCCACCTTCATGTCTCGTGGCACCGGTAGTATGGGAGGTGGACGCGGAGATAGAGAGGGCCTCACGGTTAGAGCCGGCCCCCCCTAACTGTCCAGCGGGGGCTCAGTACGTGCCGAGGGGGGTCCGGGATAAGCTGATCCGTTGGGCTCATACTCTCCCGTCCTCGGGTCATCCTGGCATCGAGAGGACAGTGCGGACTGATGGCCCATGCTGGCTAAGGACGTGAGATTCTCCTCCTGCTCAGTCTGCTCAGTGTGCGCTCAGAGCAAGGCTCCTCGGCACTTGTCTAGAGGGAAGTTACAACCCCTCCCCGTTCCACAACGGCCGTGGACACACTTATCGGTGGACTTTCTTACCGACCTTCCCCCGTCCCAGGGAAGTATTACAATCCTGGTCGTTGTGGATCGGTTTTCTAAGTCCTGTCGTCTCATCCCGTTGCCCGGTCTCCCTACGGCCCTGCAGACTGAAGAGGCCTTGTTTACCCATGTCTTCCGGCACTATGGAGTGCCTGAGGACATCGTTTCTGATCGGGGTCCCCAATTCATGTCCAGAGTGTGGAGGGCGTTTATGGAGAGACTGGGGGTCTCGGTCAGCTTAACTTCAGGTTTTCACCCCGAGAGTAATGGGCAGGTGGAGCGCGTAAACCAGGATGTGGGCAGGTTTCCGCGGTCCTATTGCCGGGACCGGCCTGGTGAGTGGGCAAGGTATGTTCCTTGGGCTGAGCTCGCTCAGAACTCCCTACGCCACTCCTCAACTAACTTGTCCCCTTTTGAGTGTGTGTTAGGTTACCAGCCGTTCCTGGCCCCATGGCATCAGAGCCAGACCGAGGCGCCTGCGGTTGAGGAATGGGTACAGCGCTCCAAGGACACCTGGAAAGCCGTCCAGGACTCGCTAAGGTTATCGGGAGAACGGCAGAAGAGGAGCGCTGACCAGCACCGCAGTGAGGCCCCCGTGTTTGCACTGTCACGAGTTGGCTCCCCTGCCTGTTCAGGCGGTGCTCGGCGGTCGTCGTCACCGTCCTACTAGCCGCTACCGATCCCTTTTTCGTTTGTCTGTTGGTTTTGTCTTATTAGTTTCACCTGTGTGTATTTTGGTTTAATTAGCTTCCCTATATGTAGTAGTTTGACCCGCCCTTGTTTTGTGCAGGATTGTTTTTTGTTACTCTGTTGGTTGTGGTTTCATGTTTGTATTCTCCGGACTGTTTGGTCCTGTGTTTGGGCTGGTCTGTTTTATGTATGTTGGCATGACCGTTTTTTGCCGGAGAATAAATTACGATTTACCAACCCTGCTCTCTGCGCCTGACTCCAACCCTAAATTACGATTTACCAACCCTGCTCTCTGCGCCTGACTCCAACCCACCACTCCTAGTAGGCTGTGACAGATGCATCATTAGGAAACCAGTATGAAGGATGCATCATTAAGAAACCAGTGTGAAGGATGCATCATTAGGAAACCAATGTGAAGGATGCATCATTAAGAAACCCGTGTGAAGGATGCATCATTAGGAAACCAGTGTGAAGGATGCATCATTAGCAAACCAGTGTGAAGGACGCATCATTAGGAAACCAATGTGAAGGATGCATCATTAGGAAACCAATGTGAAGGATGCATCATTAAGAAACCCGTGTGAAGGATGCATCATTAGGAAACCAGTGTGCTTGGTGTATTTTTCTGCCTGTCCTAGCCTAGCCACTAGCCAGTCTGTCACAGTACGAAGTGTGTGAGGGCACACACAGCCACCACCTTGCCACCAGTCCCTAGTGAGAATTACAAATCTCTCTGTTTCCCCCTCTCTCTCTTTCTCTGCATTTTTAGAGAAAAGGATAACATTATCTTCCACAGGGGAAAGAAAACAAGACAAGGTCGCAGCTCAGGTACTGAGAAAGACAGAGGTAGAGGATGAGGAGGAAGAGTAGTGGAGTGATTTCACCAGCGTAAGAAAGATGAGGTGGGCAAGATTGGTTGTGAGTGACCTTGGAAGACCTATATCCAGGTATTAAACCCATCCCTACAGAGAGTGGGACCCAGCAGACACGTATGTAGTGGAATGGCATCAGGCCCAGGGAAACATATTCCTTAGTCTAGCCTCGTTAAACCACACTATATGTTTCCACCTCTTCCAATTTCACCAAATGTCGACGAGAAGCCGAAACAGTTGATGTACAGTAAAAGCCTCTGAAAATGATATATATTTTTTTATTGCGGCTGACAGTCTACAGCTAGAGCTAGGCAGTTATCACATTCATAACACTAGGCATTGTAGCTGTTAGGAGGCCATTAGTGGATTGAATGACATCCATCTTTCCCACAGCATGCTGCCTGCTGATTGAATCACATTACCGGACCGCAAATGCTCCTTAATCAGATGGAGAAATTAATTAACAACAGTTTCATAACAATAACCATCAAGTTAATGTACTGGACTGGAGAGTCTCGGACCCTCTGCTAAACCATGCAGAAGCAAACTCTTCTGCTTCCCAAATGGCACCCTATTCCTTATGTAGAACACTACTTTTGATCAGGGGCCATAGGGCTCTGGTCAAAAGTAGTGCACTATTTAGTGAATAAGGTGTTATTTGGAACACATCCCATCTCACTCTTCATCCACCTACACACATCACTGACCACCACAGACAACCTGGTCTCATAGACTAGACATAACATAGTAAATGAAAATGTGGGATGCTCAAATTAGTATGATATGTTACGTTTGGTATGGTTACATAAGACAGAAGGTTACTTATTGCAAAAATGTAGGGTGGTTAGTCGGGGTGGATGGGTAGGCATATAACGCAAACATCTAGCAACCCAAAGGTTGTCATTCGAATTTCATCATGGACAACTTTAGCATTTTAGCTAATTAGTTACTTTGCAACAAAAAATACAAATTATATTGTCACACACACTGGATAGGTGCAGTGAAAGGGTAGCCATAGTAGTAGAGCGCTCCTGGAGCGAATGAGGGTTAAGTGCCTTGCTCAAGGGCACATCAGCAGGTTTTTCACCTTGTTGGCTTGGGTATTCAAACCAGTGACCTTTTGGTTACAGGCCAAACACCCTTCCCTTAACCCTAACCCTTTAACCTTTACCCTAACCTTAACCTATAACCCTAACCCCTAGCTTAGCTAACATTAGCCACCTAGCTAATGTTAGCCACAGCAAATGTAATTCTTAACATACAGTAGCAAATGTATGATATGTCCAGGATGTACTTTTACTATGTTACATCTACCCCTGAGTCTGGGTTGCCACAGAAGTAAATCGACCTCCAGCATACAGCAATTAAGCCGTAGATTCAACTTCAGGGGAGGGATGAGCTCTTACCTAGCCAAATAGAGAGGGACCTTATCTGTGTGACTGTCTGTGGAGGAGCAGTGAGGGAAAGGGCCATCAGAGGCTGGAGCCCCTGGAGCCACACAATGTTTACATCCTGGTACTAAACACACAGGGACGTGTGACAGCTATTGAATCCTGGGGGGTGGTGGGGGTGGGGGGTGGGGGGTCTGGGAGTGGGTGTGTGTTTGTGTGTTTGTGTGTGCGTGTGTCCCACTATTCTATGAAAATGGAACAATCCATTGAGCCCTCCTCTCCACTGATTGTGTGAGGTTCTCCGATCAATGGAAACGGAGAGAATAGCGTTTAAATGTGTATCCACCTCTATAACCTCATTGTGAAACCAGATTTATTTGTTATTCTTTAGACAAGGTTTCTTTGGGGGGAAAGCTATTAGCCAATAATAGCCCTGTCAAAATCAATTAGAGTCTATGCATAGCCACTGATTGGGCTATCTCTTCCATTCACCATTAAAATGAACGCAGTCGTATGTCAGATCCTTTGCTATGAGACGTTTGTTGTGCTGAACCAGTACTGAACACATACATTTTTACTCGATGTCATGGTGCAAGTGGGGTCACGTCACAAACTATTTCATTCTGCCGTGCGACCAACTCATAATTAATTAGCTTATCGGCCCATTCTGGCCTTTGGCTGTAATGAAAAAGAGTATGACTGCTGTGATGGACTAAATCAAGATGAAGGACAGAGAATGGCTAGCAGCGGTGTCTTGTTAAATATAATCATCTGGCTGTATCTTCACAGCTGAAATGAGTTGGGAGCTGAGAACAGTTGATACTGTGCGAGTGTTCCTCTCTGTTCATATTGAACATTTTTGAAGCTGTTGCACAGTGTATTAAGAGCGTCTTCCCAGCTGACTCAGCCAACAGCTCTCAGTCTGCAGCTCTATTCTGCCTTGCATCTATTACAGCCAGCTCTGGGGCTTGGCAGCTCGCTTGGGTAAACTTTAAAGACTTTTTGAAACTCTTCCTTCGCCAGAATTGCTACTAACTCTCCTTTTATTCTCTTTCTCTCATTCCCTCTCTCTCCCTCTCCCCCCCCTCTCTCTGTGGAGAGTTCCCTGTTTTTGTTAACTTCAAAAGAAAGATTTTTCAAATGCATTGAGGAACTATTGTAATTCTCATAGGATGTAAAAACAGACTTTGTTCCTTGCTGTTCGAGGTGAAGAAAAAAGGTAATTAGTGGTCAGGTCATTAGTGGTGGTGCGTTAAGCCAATCAGAAATACTATCAGATCTCCAAGTGGGCACATTTATATGCTACATTTGCATAGGCCAGGTAGCCTATAGGACTACTTCTATGCGTGCGGGTCCTGACTCAGCATTAACAGGAGCACTCCAAACAAAAGACAATGACTAAATTGACAAATCTCGTAAATGGAAGGAAATAAACCAAAACTTGTTTCTCACAAGTGTAGCGTAGGTCGTGCACTCTGCTAACAATGTGCCCACTCCAACAATGAGAACAGGAAGACTGGAATAATAATATTGAATGCATTAAAATAAATTACTGTAACCAAAGTAACAAACATTGTAGATTAGAAATTATAGGAATTTACGGTAAATGTACTACTGGTGATATACAGTGCATCCAGGAAAGTATTCAGACCCCTTGACTTTTTCCACATGTTGTTACATTACAGCCTTATCCTAAAATTGATTAAATCGTTTTCCCCCCTAATCAATCTACACACAATACCCCATAATGACAAATCAAAAACTGTTTTTTAGACATTTTTGCAAATGTTTTTTTTTTTTAAACAACCTGAAATATCATATTTACATAAGTATTCAGACCCTTTACTCAGTACTTTGTTGAAGCACCTCTGGCAGCTATAACAGGCTTGAGGCTTCTTGGGTATGTCTTGACACATCTTGACACACCTGTATTAGGGGAGTTTCTCCCATTTTTCTCTGCAGATCCTCTCAAGCTCTGTCAGGTTGGATGTGGAGTGTCACTGCACAGCTATCTCCAGACATGTATGATCGGGTTCAGGTCTGGGCTCTGGCTGGGCCACTCAAGGACTTTCAGAGACGTGCCCTTCTCCCACCATTGCTCAGTTTGGCCATCTTGGTGGTTCCAAACTTCTTCCATTTAAGAGTAATGGAGGCCACTGTGTTCTTGGGGACCTTCAATGCTGCAGACTGAGGAGGCCTTGTTGTGGCAACAGTTTGGGGAAGGCTTTCCTGTTTCAGCATGACAATGCCCCCATGCACAAAGCGAAGTCCATAAAGAAATGGTTTGTCAAGATCGTTGTGGATTAACTTGACTGGTCTGCACAGAGCAGCAAAGGAGGGGACCAACTCCATATTAATGCCCATGATTTTGGAATAAGACGAGCAGGTGTCCACATACTTTTGGTCATGTAGTGTATTTATTCCAGGCCAGTTTAAATTCCATCTAACTTTTTAATAAAATAAATGGCCTGCTCTCCAACTTTATTTGGAATGGAAATACCTCAAGAATCTAATTGACTGTTTTACACTTCCCCTATCAAGCTAGAGGTGTTAGACTGCCTCATATGAAGATGTATTACTGGGCTTCAAAACTGCATTCACTTTAACAATGGACAGCAGACTATCCTTGTGCATCAAGGAGTATCAAAGCCAGAAATGTAACATCTTATGATACCTTATGATCTCAAATATATTCACTACTTCGGGTCCAAGGTGTTGAGTTATAGAACCGACAATCCATTGATTCTCAATTACATTCATATTTGGGAAAATGTACATCAATTCATGCAGTGGAAAGAACCATTATCGCACCCCTATTTGGAATAACCCCATCTTACCTCCAAGTCCTGATTCCAAAGTGGCAGCATGAATTTTGAGCATGTGTACTATGATGGCTCTCTACTGTCATTCGATCATTTACAAGAAAGATTTGGATTATCCAAGGCCGATCTCTTTAAGTTCTTACAACTCAGAAATTCAATCATATTCAATCACTTCAACAGAATCTAGATGAATCAAAGGCGTCTAGCATAGAACAAATACTGAAAGACGCTGCTACACCAAAGAAGTTAATTGCCAAGTTATATCAAGGGCTGATTGAAAGTACCTGATAGTTCAGAACCTATGAGGAAAAGATAGGAAACAGATCTAAAGGAAGGAATTCTTCTCTAAAGGAGAACCATTGGTCACAGATATGTAAAAAACGCTTACACCTACTCCTACAACCTAAACGACAGCAATTTAAGATAATTCATAGGACTTACTACACTCCTGTCAGAAAGCATGTAATACTTATTTGACAGAATTTGTAAACCATACAGTATGTGGACCATCTCAAATAATGTACACTGTATGATTATGGCCAAGTTCGGGCATGTTATTGTATGTTCTGTATTGTTGTATACATGTCTTGTTTCTGTGTTTTATTGTTTCTGTTTGTGAATGTCAGTTTAATTTGGATACATTTAAAAAAAAAAATGTTTAAGAATTATTGTTTTATAAACCAATTCAGTAATCCTCACAAAATCTCATCAGGTTGATGAGTAATTAGTTTGGATTGTTTATAGGGATCTAGGAAATCAAAGGAAATACACCCAGTGATGCCTTTTTCAAGAGATAGTAGCCTCTCCTCTCCTCTCCTCTCCTCTCCTCTCCTCTCCTCTCCTCTCCTCTCCTCTCCTCTCCTCTCCTCTCCTCTCCTCTCCTCTCCTCTCCTCACCTCACCTCACCTCTCCTCACCTCACCTCACCTCACCTCACCTCTCCCCTCCTCTCCTCTCCTCTCCTCTATTTTCCTTTCTCCTTCTTCTAAGCGATTATAAAGGACTGTCCTATCCCAGTATCTGGCTGCTCATGCAGGGTATCACTTTAATGGAAGGGTCTTTTTGTGCATATTAACATAAAGGGATTGCACAGCAGCACATAAAGCTCATTGATCCGCTAAGTCACCTTGTGAAGGAACGTGTTCGTCCTACAAGATCACTCTGGCACAAGCACTCGCGTGCGCACACACATATACACACACACACAATTCAGTCCCATTCAAAATCCTATTTTAGCTAACCTCTTGCCCTAAACCCCCCCCCCCCCCCCCCACACACACACACACACACACACACACACACACACACACACACACACACACACACACACACACACACACACACACACACACACACACACACACACACACACACACACACACACACACACAATTTGGGGCTAAAGACACATAGTTCTCTACAAAGATAGCTGTACAAGAGCTCTACAAGGTAAGATGACTGACTTTGCACACACAAGGATTGTCATGCTTTATCAGTGTAGACACAGTAACACCTTTTTGGAAGTCTACCCAATGCCCCGCTCCTCTACATCTCCCTGTGGACCCAAAGACATGACCTAGTTATGTCAATGGCGAGGAGCAGCACTTCAAGAGATGTGTAAACGATGGTGATCTCTACCTGTCTCTTCCTCCCCTCTTCTTTCCTTGCTGTCCTTCTTTTTGGCAGATTTTGTCTCTCCCAACTCTCCACCTGTCTCCTTTCCATCTAAAAAAAACCTTCCGCTGCACTGAAGACAGGGCCAAAGTCAAAACCAAAGACAAAATGAGCATCCGTGAGAGAAGACCTTGTAACTAAAGACTCTCTCTACAGTACAAGCATACTGGGACATCATCTTCAGATAAAGCAATGTGGGCTAGGTCTACATGAGGGTGCTAATTTAAAAAACTCACAAGAGCTCTGACCGATACATAAAGCTTATCAAAGAACAGTTATACTATCAAGAGCAGTGTTTAAAAAAAATGTATTTCACCTTTATTTAACCAGGTAGGCCAGTTGAGAACAAGTTCTCATATAAAACTGCGACCTGGCCAAGATAAAGCAAAGCAGTGCAACAAAAAACAACAACACAGAGTTACATGTGGGATAAACAAACATACAGTCAATAACATAATAGAAAAATCTATATACAGTGTGTGCAAATGGGGTAAGGAGGTAAGGCAATAAATAGGCCGTAGTAGCAAAGTAATTACAATTTAGCAAATGAACACTGGGGTGATAGACGTGCAGATGATGATGTGCAAGTAGAAATACTGGTGTGCAAAAGAGCAAAAAAAAGTAAACAAAAACAATATGGGGATGAGGTAGGTAGTTGGATGGGCTATTTATAGATGGGCTGTGTACAGCTGCAGTGATCGGTAAGCTGCTCTGATAGCTGATGATTAAAGTTAGGGAGGAAGATATAAGTCTCCAACTTCAGCGATTTTTGCAATCCTTTCCAGTCATTAGCAGCAGAGAACTGGAAGGAAAGGAGGTGTTGGCTCTGGGGATGACCAGTGAGATATACCTGCTGGAGCGCGTGCTACGGGTGGGTGTTGCTATGCTGAACAGTGAGCTGAGATAAGGCGGGGCTTTACCTAGCAAAGACTTATAGATGACCTGGAGCCAGTGGGTCTGGCGACGAATATGTAGCAAGGGCCAGCCGACGAGAGCATACAGGTCGCAGTGGTGGGTGGAATAGGGGGCTTTGGTGACAAAACGGATGGCACTGTGATCAAAACAGATGGCACTAGGGTGGCAGGGTAGCCTAGTGGTTAGAGTGTTGGACTAGTAACCGGCAGCTTGCAAGTTCAAATCCCTGAGCTGACAAATCTGTTGTTCTGCCCCTGAACAGGCAGTTAACCCACTGTTCCTAGGCCGTCATTGAAAATAAGAATTTGTTCTTTAACTGACTTGCCTAGTTAAATAAAGGTAAAATAAAATAAGTAAAAGTGCACCAGTTTGCTGAGTAGAGTGCTGGAGGCTATTTTGTAAATGACATTGCCGAAGTCGAGGATCAGTAGGATAGTCAGTTTTACGAGGGTATGTTTTGCAGCGTGAGTGAAGGAGGTTTTGTCGCGCAATAGGAAGCCGATTCTATATTTAATTTCGGATTGGAGATGCTTAATATGAGTCTGCTAGGACAGTTTACAGTCTAGCCAGACACCTAGGTATTTGTAATTGTTCACATATTCTAAGTCAGAACCGTCCAGGGTAGTGATGCTAGTTGGGTGGGCGGGTGCGGGCAGCGATCGGGTGAAGAGCATGCATTTAGTTTTACAAGCATTTTAGAGCAGTTGGAGGTCATGGAAGGAGTGTTGTATGGCATTGAAGCTCGTTTGGGGGTTTGTTAACACAGTGTCAAAAGAAGGGCCAGATGTATACAGAATGGTATTGTCTGCATAGAGGTGGATCAAGGAATCACCCGCAGCAAGAGCGACATCATTGAGATATACAGAGAAAATAGTCAGCCCGAGAATTGAACCCTGTGGTACCCCCATAGAGACTGCTAGAGGTCTGGACAAGGCAGACCTCAGGCAAGGCAGTTATTTCAGTCATTTGAGAAATCAAAGCTGTTGAGTCTGCCGATAAGAACACGGTGAGAAACAGAGTCAGAAGCCTTGGCCAGATCGATGAAGACGGCTGCACAGTGCTGTCTTTTATCGATGATGGTTATGATACCGTTTAGTACCTTGGGCATGGCTGAGGTGCACCCGTTACCAGCTCGGAAGCCGGATTGCACAGCGGAGAAGGAACGGTGGGATTCGAAATGGTCAGTGATCTTTGTTATCTTGGCTTTCGAAGACTTTAGAAAGGCAGAGCAGGATGGATATAGGTCTGTAACAGTTTGGGTCTAGAGTGTCACCCCCTTTGAAGAGGGGGATGACCGCGGCAGCTTTCCAATCTTTAGGAATCTTAGGACCATACGAAAGAGAGGTTGAACAGACGAGTAATAGGGGTTGCAACAACGAATAGTTTTAGAAAGAGAGGGTGCAGATTATCTAGCCCAGCTAATTTGTACGGGTCCAGGTTTTGCAGCTCTTTCAGAACATCATCTATCTGGATTTGGGTGAAGGAGAAGCTGGGGAGGCTTCGGCAAGTAGCTGCGGGGGGTGCAGAGCTGTTGGTCAGGGTTGGGGTAGCCAGGAGGAAAGCATGGCCAGCCGTTGAGAAATGCATATTGAAATTCTCGATTATCGTGGATTTATCGGTGGTGACAGTGTTTCCTAGCCTCAGTGCAGTGGGCAGCTGGGAGGTGCTGCTCTTATTCTCCATGGGCTTTACAGTGTCACAGAACTTTTTGGAGTTAGAGCAACAGGATGCAAATGTCTGTTTGAAAAAGCTAGCCTTTTCTTTACAAACTGGCAGTGTGTATTGGTTCCTGACTTCCCTGAAAAGTTGCATATCACAGGGACTATTCGATGCTAGTGCAGTACGCCACAGGATGTTTTTGTGCTGGTCGAGGGCAGTCAGGTCTGGAGTGAACCAAGGGCTATATCTGTTCTTAGTTCTTTTTGAAAGGGGCATGCTTATTTAATATGGTGAGGAAATTACTTTTAAAGAACAACCAGGCATCCTCTACTGACGGGATGAGGTCAATATCCTTCCAGGATACCCGGGCCAGGTCAATTAGAAAGGCCTGCTTGCAGAAGTGTATTAGGGAGTGTTTGACAGTGATGAGGGGTGGTCGTTTGACCGCAGACCCATAACGGATGCAGGCAATGAGGCAGTGATTGCTGAGATCCTGATTGAAAAGAGCAGAGGTGTATTTGGAGGGCAAGTTGGTCAGGATAATATCTATGAGGGTGCCCATGTTTACGGATTTAG
Source organism: Oncorhynchus clarkii lewisi (assembly GCF_045791955.1). Classification (NCBI taxonomy): domain Eukaryota; kingdom Metazoa; phylum Chordata; class Actinopteri; order Salmoniformes; family Salmonidae; genus Oncorhynchus; species Oncorhynchus clarkii. Next base: position 25,346,423 of record NC_092151.1, on the reverse strand, counting down.
GGTTGTACCTGGTGGGTTCCTTGATAATTTATAGGACGGCCAGGGTGTTAAGCATATCCCAGTTTAGGTCACCTAACAGAACAAACTCTGAAGATAGATGGGGGGCAATCAATTCACATATGGTGTCCAGGGCACAGCTGGGGGCTGAGTGGGGTCTGTAAGAGGTGGCAACAGAGAGAGACTTATTTCTGGAGAGATTCATTTTTAAAATTAGAAGCTCGAACTGTGTGGGGATAGACCTAGGAAGTATGACAGAACTTTGCAGGCTATCTCTTCAGTAGATTGCAACTCCTCCCCCTTTGGCAGTTCTATCTTGACGGAAAATGTTGTAGTTGGGGATGGAAATTTCAGATTTTTTGGTGGCCTTCCTAAAACAGGATTTAGACACGGTAAGGACATCAGGGTTGGTGGAGTGTGCTAAAGCAGTGAGTAAAACAAACTTAGGGAGGAGGCTTCTGATGTTAACATGCATGAAACCAAGGCTTTTACAGTTGCAGAAGTCAACAAATGAGAGCGCCTGGGGACACACAGGGCCTGGGTTAACCTCTACATCACCCGATGCACAGAGGAGGAATAGGATGAGGCTAAAGACTATCAGAACTGGTCATCTAGTGCGTTGGGAACAGAGAATAAAAGGAGCATATTTCTGTGCGTGGTAGGATAGATTTGGGTCATAATGTATAGACAATGGGTATGGTAGGGTGCGGGTACAGTGGAGGTAAACCTAGGCGTTGAGTGACGATAAGAGAGGTTGCATCTCTGGAGGCACTAGTTATGCTAGGCGAGGACACCGCATGTGTGGGAGGTGGGACAAAATAGCTATCTAAGGCATGTTTTGTTGGGACTAGAGGCTCTGCAGTCAAATAAAACAATGATAACTACCCTAAACAACAGTATACAAGGCATATTGACATTAGAGAGAGACATTAAGCGAGGCAGAAAGCAATCACACGTGTTGATTGGGAGAGCTAGCTAAGACAACAATGGGTCGACAACAACAGCTAAACAGCTAAGACAACAACAACAGGTAAAAAGGCGATGAATGGGCAGAGAGGGTCAGTTAACTAGACACAGGGCCTGAGTTCAAGGCTGGGGCCGACAGATAAACAAAATAAACAAAATGGAGTATTGTGATTAATGAACAGTGCAGCAGGCATCAGCTATGTAGCAAAGTGATCATAGGGTCGAGTGAACAGCAATAGGTGAAACAGGGAAGCCTTTAGATAGTCGTTACTACGCTAGCTGGGAGATGCGCCTGGCTTGAGGCTAACTGGTGCTAGCTTTGGGACAAGGGCGTCACCGTCGGCAGACCAGTCGTGATGGATCGGCGGGGCTCCGTGTCGACAAAGGGTCCAGGCAAAAGAGGTGTTGTAGCTGGCACAAGTTTGTTTGCTAGCAGGGATATGCGCCTGGCTTGAGGCTAACTGGTGCTAGCTTCGGGACAAGGGCGTTAGTCACTATAGCCACTCCGGTGCGTCCGGTGCAAAGGTCCAGAGCTTATGGCAGGAATCCGGTGATGTAGTGGCTTCTAGTCGTGTTAGGGAAGAGTCCGGGAGGCATCAGCTGTGTTGATAAGTAATCATAGGGTCCACTGAGCAAGCCGGGAGATGGGCCTGGCTCAAGGCTAGCTTCGAGGCTGGGCCACTCGGTAGCAGCTAGCTAGCTGCGATGATCCGGAGTAATGGTCCAGAGCTTACGGCAGGAATCCGGTGATGTAGTGGAGAAAAGCAGTCCGATATGCTCAGGGTTGATATCGCGCTGTGCAGACTGGCAGGTATTATCCAGGCTAAAAGAGGCTGGTGTCTGAGCTAAAGGTAAAGGCCGCTAGCAGTGGCTAACAATGACTAAATATCTAGTAGCTAATTAGCGGGTTAGCTGCTGACAGCTAGCTTCTGATGGGGGTTCTAGCTATAAGGTCTAAAAATAGCAGATCCTTATCACATTGGGTGAGGCGGGTTGCCGGAAGGTATATTTAATTTAAAAATGGGAAAAGATATTTAAATAAATTTAAATATATACAACAACAAAAAAGAACAAAAAAAAGAAGATTTACACGGGACAACAACAAACACGTCCGCATTGGCTACGCTATCTTGTGCGGGTTCCTTCTTTTTTTCTCAAGGGGTGAAGTAAAATACCCTCATTTTTCTTCATGATGACCACTAAATAGGGTATAGTATATTATAAAATGGGTAGTTTGGGTCCTGGATACTGATTGGCTGAAAGGTGTGGTATATCAGACATTATAAACTTGTTGGTTCGAGCCCTGAATGCTGATTGGCTGACAGCCGTGGTATATCAGACCGTGTACCGCGAGTATGACAAAACATGTATTTATACTGCTCTAATTATGCTGGTAACCAGTTTATCATAGCAATAAGGCACCTCGGGGGTTTCTGGTATATGGCCGAAATACCACGGCTAAGGCCTGTATCCAGGCACTCCGCGTTGCATCGTGCTTAAGAACAGCCCTTAGCCGTGGTATGTTGGCCATATACCACACCCCCCAGGCCTTATTGCTTACATTTAACACAGGTATGATGCAAAAATGCTTGTTTACTGTTCTATTAGTGTTAAACACCAGTTTATAATGGCACTAAGGCACCTCAGGGGTTTGTGATCTAAGGCTAATATATCACGGCTAAGGGATGTACTGTATCTAGGCTGTACTCCGCTTTGCGTTGTGTCTAAGAACAGTCGTTATCCATCGTATATTGACCAATGTACTGCACCCCCCCAGGCCTTATTGCTTAAATATGAGTTTATATTACAAGTAAAAGTACAATCTCTGCATGTTCCTTTAAAGTTTAGCTCAGGTCCAGGGCAATGTGTGTGGTTTACTGACGTTGACAAGTATCCACAAGATGCAGTTAAGGCCTTGCACCAGAGCTATGTAAAGTTCAGCTCCATCTCCTCAGGCCAAGTTCTCTGTAATTGTCAATAACAGCAAACCAAACAGCATGAGTCATGTGGGACAGTATTGTGTTCTGGGGGTTCTCCCAGCCTGACCTAAGCCTGGCCTCTCGCCCTGCTGATGCCCTCACACCCAATAACACCGGTGGCGACCGCATGACATGGACGAAATGCCAGCGTCCCTCTGCTTCTCTACATGCTGGCATGATGCAGCGCTGTCACAGATGTGGATACAGATGACGAGAGAGTTGGAGAGAGCAGATATGATCACAGCACATACAAATGCAAACAGAGACATACACACACAGTCTTTTACAGCTAACCTTGTGGGGACACACAATTCAGTCCCATTTAAAATCCTATTTTCCCTAACCCTAAACCTAACCCTAACCCATACTCTTACACTAACCTTAACCCATACACTAACCTGTTAGGGATCCCAAGTAGCGCAGCGGTCTAAGGCACTGCATCACAGTGCTAGAGGCGTCCCTATAGACACAGGTTCGATCCCAGGTTGTATCACAACCGGCCATGATCGGGAGTCCCATAGAGTGGCACACAATTGGCCCAGCATCGTCCGGGTTAGGGGAGGGTTTGGCAGGGGTAGGCCATCATTGTAAATAAGAATATTTTCTTAACTAGTTAAATGAAAGTTAAATAACCTAAAACTAACCCTAGCTCCTGACACTTAACGTAATTCTAACACTAATTCTAACTTTAACCCTAAACCACCTCGAAATAGCATTTTACCTTGTGGGGACTAACAAAATGTCCCCAGTTGGTCAAATTTTTGTTCATTTACTATTCTTGTGGGGACTTCTGGTCACCATAAGAATAGTTAAACATGTCCACTGGCAGGCCAGGGACACACGTATAAGACTGATGATGTCATAGACAGATCTCTGTGTGGAGGTTGGCCTTACCCTTCCTGATGCTCCTTGGTCCATGGACAAGCTGCAGGATAAACAGATAAACAGAACACATTATTACACTGTCCTCATGACAGCTCCCTCCAGACACACACGTATCACTGGTAGCATGTTGTCATTACCTCTCTGCACTGACAATATGTGGACACACACACACACACACAAGCAGGCAGACCGCCAGATATTAGAGTGATGTACTGTCCTGGTATAAAAACAGCTACCTTGCAGTTATTTTTTTCTCTCTGTGGTGTGTGACCAGCTCTCCAAAGCTCTCTTAATCAGGCGTACTGCATTACAGCTAATGACACTGAGCTGGAGCAGAACACCACACGCACGCGCGCACACTCACGTATCTCATTGCCCGGAGTGACACTAAATAAACTGGCACGCCTGGAAAAGCATTTGAAATGGAAATGTATGGAAACCTTGTATGTGGGTCATTCATCTATTCAACTGCACACATGCATACAGATTACATCTACAGAGCAGACAGAACAGATGAAGAAGTATCTATCCTCACAATGGGGAGAAGGCCAATATCTCTGTCTTTATGAGAGTAATTCTAGCTTCTCGTAGCAATCTAAGCAGCCAACAACATAATTACTGATTCAAAGCATGTCGTTGGGGTCAGTAAAGGGAGAGGTGTGGTAAAATCAAAGATGCCCTCTTGAAATGACACATTAAATCAGGCGCAAATTAAATTAGCGAGCTTTACTTTTAAACACCATCACCATCTCCCTCACCATCTCCCACCCCTCCCTCACCATCTCTCACCCCTCCCTCATCCTCAACCCACCCCCTCCCTCGTCACCTCCCTCACCCAAGCCTCACTCTCCCTCACCCTCTCCCACCCCTTCCCTCTCCCTCCCCCTCTCTCTCTCTTACCCAGCCACACTGCCGCTGGCAGAGCTCTCAGCGATTTGGGAGCTGGCAATCCACTTGGTCTCCCCCACTATTGTCCTGGCATGTGGCAAGCGCCCCACGTCCTTCACAGTCATTATCAGGTGGCGCGATGACTTGAGCACGCGCACCGCCTCGTCATGGGGGATACCCAGGAAGCTGCACCTGTTCACCTCCAGGATCTGGTCGCCCACCTGGGGTGCGGGGAGGGCACAGAGAGGAAGGAATGGTGGGCGGACTGGCATGGGCATGGGCAGACACTGGGTCACAGTACATAAGTCAGAGGTCACACAGTAGGGGCCAGAGAGGTAGAGATGAGGTAGAGTACAGACGAGAGTGAAAGTAACAAACACAGTTGGGGTTAGATTGGTAGATTGATCCGCGCTGAGTTCCAGTGGGAGGTAGATCCTGTTTAGATGTGAGGTCACAGGGTCAGAGGTATTCCATACTCCTGGTAAGACTGAGAGGTACTCCCTCTATTGAGAGGGCTTCTAGACGCTAATGCAGACAACTCTGTCTATGGATGTGTATCTCCATCTGTAGGGCTCCATAACCATAACCCTAGGTCTTTCTGCACTCCCCTTGTGGACTCTTACAGTATCTTACCTCAGACCTTAGCAATATGGATCACTAGGCTGACCTCTGATCATCTACAATATTATTATGTGTTAACTGATATAGCACTGTGAACTGTATAGATAAATCACATATGCAGCAGCTAGTGACAGACTACATTAAACAGAGACCAGACAGACTGGCCTTTCAGGGATGGCTAACACTGACCTTTATAAAGTTAGCTAGCTGCAACAAGACCAGGGCCTGTATTCATTAAATGCATCACTAACACAGAGAGGCTGCTGCCTACATACAGACTTGAAAGAATTGGCAACTCTAATAAATGGATCACAAGTCACTTTATAAATGCCACTTTAATAATGATGTTTACATATTTGCATTACTCCCACATACTGTATTTTATACCATGTATTGAATCTTGCCTATGCTGCTCGGTCACTGCTCATTCATATATTTATGTGTCACACCCTGATCTGTTTCACCTGCCTTTGTGATTTTCTTCACCCCCCTCCAGGTGTCGCCCATCTTCCCCATTATCCCCTGTGTATTTATACCTGTGTTCTCTGTTTGTCTGTTGCCAATTAGTTTTGTTCATTCAGACCGACCAGCGGTTTCCCCCTTGCTCCTGTCCTGTCTATAGTGCCTGTTTCCTAGTTTTCCCAGTTTTGACCTTCCTGCTTAACCTGACCCTGAGCCTGCCTGCCGTCCTGTACCTTTGCATGCCCGTGTTCGATTTAATAAACCTTTGTTACTTCGACATTGTCTGCACCTGGGTCTTACCTTCAAACCTGAAATTATGTACATATTCTTATTCCATCCCTTTACTATTTGTATGTATTAGGTAGTTGTTGTGGAATTGTTCGATTACTTGTTGATATTGCTGCAATGTCAGAACTAGAAGCACAAGCATTTCGCTACACTCGCAATAACATCTGCTAACCATGTGTATGTGACAAATAACATTTTATTTTATTTGAGAAGGAGCGCTGATCTAGGATCAGTTTAGCCTTTTAGAACATAATGCATAAGATTATATGGACAGGGGGACCTGATCCTAGATGGGCACTTCTACTCTGAGATGCTTTATGAATATGGGCCCAGTACTGTTCCTGCCAGAGATTAAGCCAATTTCATCCCCATTCTTTCAAAGCATGTCGTTGGGGTCAATAAAGAGAGCGGTGTGGTAAAATCAAAGACTGAAAAATACTGTGATGCCCTCACACATTAAATCAGGCGCTTGTGCACCCCCACACCCTCCTTCACCATTAGTTTTGCATTTAGAGTTTAATTAGGTGTTTAGCAATTCATCATTATTTCCAGATGTCAGCTGTTCTCACATGGGTTGTTATATTTTATTTCACTGAGCTTAGTCAACCAAATCGCACCAACAACAACTTCAGTAATCCCTCAAAAGATATTTAGTATATTCAATGACTGGTATTGAGGTATTATGGGAGTGAGAGTCCCTTGACATTTGTTCTCTCTATTTCTCTCATACACTCACACACACCCAGAAGAGTCTCTGATCACCACAGAGGCGCCAAATGACAGTGATGGTGTGCTGCATCTCCTGCTGTTGTCATAAAGTTGGCACTGACGCCATTCCCCCCCACCCCTCCTCTCCTCCATCCCTCCTTTCTTATTATAATTTCATTAAGGGGCTTAGAGAAGCTGGCAAAGAAAGTACTGCTTCCTCATAGCACATGCGCGCGAGTGCACACACATGCACACACATGCACACACACAGATCAATGCGCTGCGTCAAATCCAAGTGTGGGCAAGCCGCCAGGGAGCATCCTGGGTAATTAACCAGCAGCAACGCTGGCTGGACCAATGATAATTATATTTACAAATGAGAGGCCAATCAATGTGGAGATGAATAATAAGCGACTGTGTTTTCTGGAAATTCGACTCAGGCTACAGATGAGTACAACTGGATCGATGGCCATGAAACACAGCCCATTGTTTTCCCCACACACCTTTCTATCGCAACTCTCACATTGCCATTGATTCCTCATCTCGCTCTATGTCTTCATTGTTCTCTTTCTTTCTCTCTGTCTCACGTTCTCAGCTTGTGTGCCAACACCTCCACAAGAAAGCAACAACTCGAATCACAACTACAGAAACAGCCTTGGAAGCCAATCAGATCCCAACCAGATCTACAGTCAGGGGGGAACGGAGCCTGTGAAGCTTTTGGGGTACTGCAGTGGTGGCTATTGGACTGAATGGAAAGGTATCAAACACATACCATTTCTTTATTCCATTGTAGCCACTACAATGAAATGTTCCTCCTATATCTCCACCCACCATCCACCACTAGATAACTGTTATATCACAGTGGCTCTCTGACCAATACACAACCTGTATGAACTAAATCAGGATTTTGATGAAGGCATGGCATGTTAAGTGAATCAGATGGGAGAGAGAGTTGAAAGCTGACCAGAGCTGATCTCATAGCAGTAAGAAAAGGTTGAGCTACAATATAAAAAACACACCCAACACAGTGACTCTGTGGGGTTAGAGAGCACATGTCTCAGGTGAGGAGAGCTGAACAGACATCGTATTAGATCCCCTTTTAAGTGTCTTTCTTCCCTACACTGTGCGTATGTCACAAAAGGCACGCTATACATAGTGTACTACTTTTGACCAGGGCTCACCAGTAGTGCAATATATAGGCAATAGTGTTGCTTTTGGAGAGCATCCTGTATTTGTTTGATCTGGCCCACTGTCTTGAATCCCATTGACATTACAGTGGTTGGGGTGGGACAGTAATGTACTATGTGGCGAAGGGCAGAGGTATTCAAACATTTTCAGCAGTGACCCAATTTTTTACGCCAGATCTTCTGGGGACGCCACTTTTTCTTGTGACAGCAGCCCCTCCCAAATCTTTTGACACAACCTTAACATCTGTACAATTAGATTTTAAATCAACACATGACCTTCAAAATAAATGTGTAAAAAAAAATGTTGGTAAAAAAAACAATATATGTATACAGTGCCTTGCGAAAGTATTCGGCCCCCTTGAACTTTGCGACCTTTTGCCACATTTCAGGCTTCAAACATAAAGATATAAAACTGTATTTTTTTGTGAAGAATCAACAACAAGTGGGACACAATCATGAAGTGGAACGACATTTATTGGATATTTCAAACTTTTTTAACAAATCAAAAACTGAAAAATTGGGCGTGCAAAATTATTCAGCCCCTTTACTTTCAGTGCAGCAAACTCTCTCCAGAAGTTCAGTGAGGATCTCTGAATGATCCAATGTTGACCTAAATGACTAATGATGATAAATACAATCCACCTGTGTGTAATCAAGTCTCCGTATAAATGCACCTGCACTGTGATAGTCTCAGAGGTCCGTCAAAAGCGCAGAGAGCATCATGAAGAACAAGGAACACACAAGGCAGGTCCGAGATACTGTTGTGAAGAAGTTTAAAGACGGATTTGGATACAAAAAGATTTCCCAAGCTTTAAACATCCCAAGGAGCACTGTGCAAGCGATAATATTGAAATGGAAGGAGTATCAGACCACTGCAAATCTACCAAGACCTGGCCGTCCCTCTAAACTTTCAGCTCATACAAGGAGAAGACTGATCAGAGATGCAGCCAAGAGGCCCATGATCACTCTGGATGAACTGCAGAGATCTACAGCTGAGGTGGGAGACTCTGTCCATAGGACAACAATCAGTTGTATATTGCACAAATCTGGCCTTTATGGAAGAGTTGCAAGAAGAAAGCCATTTCTTAAAGATATCCATTAAAAGTGTTGTTTAAAGTCTGCCACAAGCCACCTGGGAGACACACCAAACATGTGGAAGAAGGTGCTCTGGTCAGATGAAACCAAAATTGAACTTTTTGGCAACAATGCAAAACGTTATGTTTGGCGTAAAAGCAACACAGCTGAACACACCATCCCCACTGTCAAACATGGTGGTGGCAGCATCATGGTTTGGGCCTGCTTTTCTTCCGCAGGGACAGGGAAGATGGTTAAAATTGATGGGAAGATGAATGGAGCCAAATACAGGACCATTCTGGAAGAAAACCTGATGGAGTCTGCAAAAGACCTGAGACTGGGACGGAGATTTGTCTTCCAACAAGACAATGATCCAAAACATAAAGCAAAATCTACAATGGAATGGTTCAAAAATAAACATATCCAGGTGTTAGAATGGCCAAGTCAAAGTCCAGACCTGAATCCAATCGAGAATCTGTGGAAAGAACTGAAAACTGCTGTTCACAAATGCTCTCCATCCAACCTCACTGAGCTCGAGCTGTTTTGCAAGGAGGAATGGGAAAAAATGTCAGTCTCTCGATGTGCAAAACTGATAGAGACATACCCCAAGCGACTTACAGCTGTAATCGCAGCAAAAGGTGGCGCTACAAAGTATTAACTTAAGGGGGCTGAATAATTTAGCACGCCCAATTTTTCAGCTTTTGATTTGTTAAAAAAGTTTGAAATATCCAATAAATGTCGTTCCACTTCATGATTGTGTCCCACTTGTTGTTGATTCTTCACAAAAAAATACAGTTTTATATCTTTATGTTTGAAGCCTGAAATGTGGCAAAAGGTCGCAAAGTTCAAGGGGGTCGAATACTTTCGCAAGGCACTGTATATACAGTAAAACTCAGTTTTTCACAACTCCTGACATTTAATCCTAGTAAAAATTCCCTGTCGTAGGTCAGTTAGGATCACCACTTTATTTTAAGAATGTGAAATGTCAGACTAATAGTAGAGAGAATGATTTATTTCAGCTTTTATTTATTTAATTACATTCCCAGTTGGTCAGAAGTTTAAGTACACTCAATTAGTATTTGGTAGCATTGCCTTTAAATTGTTTAACTTGGGTCAAACGTTTCGGGTAGTCTTCCACAAGCTTCCCACAATAAGTTGGGTGAATTTTGACCCATTCCTCCTGACAGAGCTGGTGTAACTGAGTCAGGTTTGTAGGCCTCCTTGCTCGCACACGCTTTTTCAGTTCTGCCCACAAATTTTCTATAGGATTGAGGTCAGGGAGTTGTGATGGCCACTCCAATACCTTGACTTTGTTGTCCTTAAGCCATTTTGCCTCAACTTTGGAAGTATGCTTGGGGTCATTGTCCATTTGGAAGACCCATTTGTGACCAAGCTTTAACTTCCTGACTAATGTCTTGAGATGTTGCTTCAATATATCCACATCATTTTCCTCCCTCATGATGCCATCTATTTTGTGAAGTGCACTAGTCCCTCCTGCAGCAAAGAACCCCCACAACATGATTCTGCCACCCCCGTGCTTCACGGTTGGGATGGTGTTCTTCGGCTTTGCAGCCTCCCCCTTTTTCCTTCAAACATATGGCATTATGACCAAACAGTTCTATTTTTGTTTCATCAGACCAGAGGACATTTCACCAAAAAGTACGATCTTTGTCCCCATGTGCAGTTGCAAACCGTAGTCTGGCTTTTTTATGGCAGTTTTGGAGCAGGTACTTTGTACCTGTTTCCTCCAGCATCTTCACAAGTTCCTTTGCTGTTGTTCTGGGATTGATTTGCACTTTTCACACAAAGTACATTCATCTCCAGGAGACCTTCAGGCGTTTGGATATTGCTCCCAAGGATGAACCAGACTTCTGGAGGTCTCCAATTTTTTTCTGAGGTCTTGGCTGATTTCAATTGATTTTCCCACTATGTCAAGCAAAGAGGCACAGAGTTTGAAGGTAGGCCTTGAAATACATCCCCAGGGACACCTCCAATTGACTCAGAAGCTTCTAAAGCCATGACGGAATTTTCTGGCATTTTCCAAGCAGTTTAAAGGCACAGTCAACTTAGTGTATGTAAACGTCTGACCCACTGGAATTGTGATAATCTGTCTGTAAACAATTTTTGGAAAAATTACTTGTGTCATGCACAAAGTAGATGTCCTAACCGACTTGCCCAAACTATAGTTTGTTAACAAGAAATTTGTGAAGTGGTTGAGAAACGAGTTTCAATGACTCCAACCTAAGTAAACTTCCGACTTCAACTGTATATATGTACAGTGCCTTCAGAAAGTATTCATACCTCTTTGATTTATTCTACATTTTATTGTGTTACAGCTTGAATTCAAAAATGATTAAATACATTATTTTTATCACCCATCTACACACAATACCCCATGATGACAAAGAGAAAACATGTTTGTAGACATTTTAGCAAATGTATTGAAAATTAAATACCGAAATAACTCATTTACATAAGTATTCACACCCGTGAGTCAATACTTTATAGAAGCACCTTTGCCAGCAATTTCAGTTTTGAGTCTTTCTGGGTCTCTAAGAACATTCCATACCTGGATTGTGCAACATTTGCCAATTATTCTCTTCTGAATTCTTCAAGCTCAGTCAAATTGGATGTTGATCATTGCTAGACAACCATTTTCAGGTCTTGCCATAGATTTTCAAGTAGATTTAAAAAAAAAAATGTTACTCGTCACTCAGGAACATTCACTGTGTTCTTGGTAAGCAACTCCAGTGTAGATTTGGCCTTGTGTTTTAGGTTGTTGTCCTGCTGAAAAGTTAATTAATCTCCCTGTCTGGTGGAAAGCAGACTGAACCAGGTTTTCCTCTAGGAATTTGACTGTGCTTAGCTCGATACCATTTTTTTTTTAATCCCGGAAAACACCCATCCTGAACATGATTTTTGAATGACTACACTACCGGTCCAAAGTTTGAGAACACCTACTCATTCAAGAGTTTTTCTTTATTTAACAGGCGCACCTGTTAATTGAAATGCATTCCAGGTGACTACCTCATGATGCTGGTTGAGAGAATGCCAAGAGTGTGCAAAGCTGTCACCAAGGCAAAGGGTGGCTATTTGAAGAATAAAATATATTTTGATTTGTGTAACACTTTTTGGGTTAGTTCAATACTCCATGTGTTATTTCATAGTGTTGATGTCTTCACTATTATTCTACAATGTAGAAAATAGTAAAAATAAAGAAAAACCCTTGAATGAGTAGGTGTTCTAAAACTTTGGACCGATGGTGTACCTCATCTCTGTACCCCACACGTGCAATTATCTGTAAGGTCCCTCAGTCGAGCAGTGAATTTCAACTACAGATTCAACCATAAAGACCAGGGAGGATTTCCAATGCCTTGCAAGGAAGGGCACCTATTAGTAGATGGGTAA